>NW_024104999.1:72398-145976 GCF_003945595.2 Pipra filicauda | reverse complement strand
AGTTTTAATTTTCATTATATCTTAAGTTCTAAATTTCGTTATGTTTTTTTAAGTTTTAATTTTCTTTCATTTGAAGTTTTAATTTTCTTTTTTTTTAAGTTTTAATTTTCTTTCATTTGAAGTTCTAATTTTTATTATTTTTTTTTAAGTTTTAATTTTCTTTAATTTTAAGTTCTGATTTTCATTATGTTTTAAGTTTTAATTTTCTTTAAGGTCTAATTTTCATTATGTTTTAAGTTTTAATTTTCTTTCATTTTAAGTTCTAATTTTCATTATTTTTTTTTAAGTTTTAATTTTCTTTAATTTTAAGTTCTGATTTTTCATTATGTTTTTTTAAGTTTTAATTTTCTTTAATTTTAAGTTCTAATTTTCATTATGTTTCTTTAAGTTTTAATTTTCTTTAATTTTAAGTTCTAATTTTCATTATATTTTTTTTTAAGTTTTAACTTCCTTTAATTTTAAGTTCTGATTTTTCATTATTTTTTTTAAGATCTGATTTTCGCCCGGACACTCCCAGGGATCCAGGGGCAGCCACAGCTTCTCTGGGCAACCTGTGCCAGGGCCTCCCCACCCTCCCAGGGAGGAATTTCTTCTGTTAAATTAAATATGATTCCTAAATTGCCCCTATAATGGAGATTATTCCACCATGAAATGGGGCCCCCGGCACATCCAAACCAACCAAACCAAAACTAAACCCCATTCACTTGCTCCAGCCCTGAGCCAAGGCCTTCAGGTTTGTCTAAAGCCCAATTTCCACGAGTTTGAACAACAGAATGCCAGAAGGGGGAGGGTTGGAAGGGACCTTAAGGACCATCCAGCTCCAACCCCCTGCCCTGGCAGGGACACCTTCCACCCGGATTTAAGGCATCAAGGAGAAAAGGTCACAGCAACTTCCCTCAGTTGTTTGTTCTGTCTCTGCCCTGAGCATAAAAAGCAGACTCTTAACTGGAATTTGTTGGGCTTCAGCACCAACAGTACAAGGATGAACCAAGAGGGCTCAGCTCCTCTTCAGGTGCAGAAGGAATTCCAGCCAATGCTCCACATTCTGTCCCGGGATAAAAGTTATTCCCAGCACCACGACTGTGAATACAAATATCACAGGGTGTTAAAGGATCATCAGATCAGTACTGACCATATCCTGCAACAGGAGGATGCAACACACCCCCTGTGCCCACCTGGCACTGGCAGGGCACCCCAACAATCCCTTCCCAGTCTCCCAGCCCTCCCTGCCCTCTGGCACTGGGGTCCATTCCCTGTGTCCTGTCCCTCCAGCCCTTGTCCCCAGCCCCTCTCCCACGTGCCAGGGCTGTGTCACCCACGGGAGCTGGGGCTCCACAGCACCTGAAAACCGAGGGTTTAGTGGCAGGGGGTTGTGTTTGGAGGGTCCCAGAGCCAGGGGAAAACCATCCTGTCGCATCCACAAAACACCACAGCAGGGATGGGAAATTTTAAAGTTGTTCCTACCAGGAAGACTGATCCAGGCAAACACCACCTCTGCTTCATCAAACGAGCACTGCAGAAAGGTGTTACTGCTTTCCACCACAGAGGTGGGAATTCCACGAGAAAGGGGAGCCTGTGGGTTCCAGTAATTCTGTTCGGTGAACTGACACCTGAACCCAAGTGAGGTTCACATGGAATTACCCTCTGGCAGCCAGGAAACTCCCACTGGACACAGAATCATCCCAGCCCATGGAGCCCCCCCGTGCCCCATCCCCACCTTGTCCCCAGCCCAGAGCACTGAGTGCCACGGCCAGGCCTTCCTGGGACACCTCCAGGGCTGGGCACTCCAAACCTCCCTGGGCAGCCCCTGCCAGGGCCTGACCACCCTTTCCAGCAGGAAATTCCTCCTCCTGTCCCACCTGAGCCTCCCCTGGCACAGCCTGAGTTCGTTCCCTCTCCTCCTGTCCCTTGTTCCCTGGGAGCAGAGGAACAGCTCCAGCCTGGAGGAGGATGAGGGAGATCAGGGGAAGGGAACAGGACGAACCCAAACAGCAGGAAGAGCTGAATTTCCATGTTTTATGTCACTGACCCAGCCCAGCTCCAGCAGTGCAGGTGAAAAGGGGTAGAGGTGGCCTCAGAAACTCTCACTTATTCAGCAACCCCCTGATTCCCTTATGGATGTAGGTCCAGGGTTCCAGCAACTTCCCAAACCTATTTCCAGTCCTTCAACCATTTCCATCCACCCTCTCAAACCCTTTGCTCCTTCCACAGTTTTCCAGCAAGGATCCTGCCCCCTCCAAGCACTAAGGGGAACCTCTCCTGTTTGTCCTCCTGAGTCCTGTCACCATCCACGGTTACAAAATCACCCTGGAAAAGCACATTGAGCCACCTGCAGACCAGGACCTCCAAGAACTGCTTTTGGGCCATTCTGCCCAGCACGTTTTCCTTTCAACTGCCTTCATTCCTCCAACATTTCACCATTCCCCTCTGGTTTATGAGTTTTCCTCCTGGTCATGCAGGTGAGAGTTAATGGCACAGAACTCTGATCTCTGCAGGGCTCTGCCTGAAAACACCCCCCAGCACCTGCTTTTGGCAGTCACGTCGAGGCCAATGAGCTGAACTGTTTTCATGGAATCCTGGGATCCCAGAATGGTTTGGGGTGGAAGGGACCTTAAAGCCCATCTCCCTCCAAGCCCCCCCTTCACGGGTTCTTCCCCTTCTCCTGTCTAGGTGGTGCACTGTCTATTGTTTTCTAAATCTCCCAGTGCTCACCATAAACACATTATGGCAACAAACCCACTTCATTAATCAGGATTAACCTCGCAGGAAGACCCAGGCTGAGTCTGACTCCAGCAAAGTGCCAAAGCCTGAGCTCGCCTGGCACGAGTTACCTTTTATTTACTGATCAACAAGCAGCTCAGCACTGCTCAGTCATTTCACTGCCCATCCAAGTCATACTGGTAAACATGACCTGTCAGACACTGCCCTGACTTCATCCTCCCTGTCCCCCCAGCAATGAGATCATGTGGATGTTGTTCCAGGGCTCTGAGACACACGAGCCATCAGCAGTAAGCATCTAAATTAAGAAATTACCTCAAAATGCAGTTTGGATCGAAAATACAGACACTGCAATTCAGAATCCTGCTGGGTCACCTCAGAATCCCAGAATCTCTGAGGCTGGAAAAGCCCTCCCAGCCCATGGATCCCCCTGTGCCCCATCCCCACCTTGTCCCCAGCCCAGAGCACTGAGTGCCACGGCCAGGCCTTCCTGGGACACCTCCAGGGCTGGGCACTCCAAACCTCCCTGGGCAGCCCCTGCCAGGGCCTGACCACCCTTTCCAGCAGGAAATTCCTCCTCCTGTCCAACCTGACCCTCCCCTGGCACAGCTGGAGGCCGTTCCCTCTCCTCCTGTCCCTTGTTCCCTGGGAGCAGAGCCCGACCCCCCCCGGCTCCCCCCTCCTGTCAGGGGGTTGCAGAGCCAGAAGGTCCCCCCTGAGCCTCCTTTGCTCCAGGCTGAGCCCCCCCAGCTCCCTCAGCCCCTCCTGCTGCTCCAGCCCCTTCCCAGCTCCCTTCCCTTCCCTGCCCACGTTTCACAATCGCTGCCCCTGCCAAACCACAGCCCGGAAACTCCTCACCAATAACTCCTAAACCATTAGTTTACATTCTTTGCTACCAGTTCTGTGTTTCCTCCCTCCTTCAATGAGCACAGCTGGTTGTTTTTTCCTTTCCAAGCCTTGTTTTCCCTGGAACATTTGGCCAAGCATTGTTAAACTGCCCCCAGTTATTACTATTTCTATTCTGTGTTTACTCAGCTGAAGCCAATCTCAGCCTTCCAGTCTCTCCCACAGCATCTGTAGGTGCTGAGGAGCTTCTCCTGCACAGGAATCAAACCCAGTCAAGCCCTGATCTCTGGCACCTGAACACTGACTCACTGGGGCCTGGAGCAGCCCCCGGGATGAGCCGAGTCCTGCACTGGCCACAGCTCTTCTCACACTTCAAAACCATTGCTGGGTTGTTTGGGTGCTTTTTATTAGTAGTGGTTTTTTTTGTTTCAATGGGACCACTTACACAAAACCCCCAAGGTCTGTTGTCACTTCTATAAAAACCCCAGCAGGTCTTTCCCGTCCTACGTTCCTTTTATTTCCATGTGATTTAGTGTTTGATATAACCCCCCTACTGACAGTATTTCTGCACCAAGTCAGTATCTGTTGTTCCCAGAGTTGTCCTTGTAGCACCAGGCCCTATTTCCCAATACTTTGGCTTTTTAGGGCACCATTTTTTTTTTAAATTTAATTAAAGCTGTCAGCACAGAGCAGATGTCTCTGAGTTGCCTCTCTGCTGCCAGGAGCACCTGGGCAGCCATCCCAGTCCCTGCAGGAGGTGTCCAGCCATGTCCCCACTGTCCCAGTCCCTGCAGGAGGTGTCCAGCCATGTCCCCACTGTCCCAGTCCCTGCAGGAGGTGTCCAGCCATGTCCCCACTGTCCCAGTCCCTGCAGGAGGTGTCCAGCCATGTCCCCACTGTCCCAGTCCCTGCAGGAGGTGTCCAGCCATGTCCCCACTGTCCCAGTCCCTGCAGGAGGTGTCCAGCCATGTCCCCACTGTCCCAGTCCCAAAAGGCAATGTTGGGTTGAGGAGGAAAAGGCAATCCCGTGCTGGGAAGCTGAGGATTGCCTGTTCCCAGTTGGAAGCCCAAAGCAAACTTGGGGCACTTCTCAAGCAGCTCCTCCAGTGGCTCCTGCATTAAGCACAACCCCCAGAGTGAGACACCTGCTCTGGCCTTTCCCTTTCCCTGCCCTGCTGGGACTGACACACGTTTGATCCGTTAATGAATTCAGGAGTCCTGGCAAAGGGGAGAATTCCCCCAGCTTGCTGGTCTGTGGCAGAGGGAAGACTTTGGCTCCACCAGCCTTCCCTCACCAGGCCCAGCCCACCCCACCACTCCTGGCCTCCCCCAGGGCAGCGGTGCCAGCACAGGGAGTTTGTTTTCCAGAGGCATCACGGTGCCAACCACGACCTCCTGTCGGGGAGGCACAGCACGGAAGCAGCACAGAGAAAAGGAACCTAGAGAGGGAAATGTGAACGGATTTGTGATCTGATGGCACTTCAAACAGGCTGTTTTGGTGAGGCTGAGCAGCACCTCGCTGGAAGAGCCGGATTTGGAGCCCCAAGGAGCCCCACAGCACCTCCTGGCCAAGGTGTGGAGCTCACGCTGTGGACAAGGGACACCCTTGTCCTTGGGGGCTGAGGAGCCATTGGTCAGGAGAACTCCATTAATTTGTCAGGAGAACAACATTAATTGGTCAGGAGAACTCCATTGATTTGTCAGGAGAACACAGACTCCAGCTCTGGTTGAGCAGCAGCACAACTGAGAGCTGAGGGGTTTCACATTCGAGTGCGATTGCACCGAGGAGCCCAGAGCGATTCTACTGCACTGAATCAGATCAATCCCTCACTGCACAGGGCTGAAGCAAAGCGTGGGGAGAGGTGGAAAATACTCAGTGGGGAAAGAGCTGGAGGAAACAAGCACAGAGCCAAGCAGAAATCAGCTCAAAGCTGTGGTGGGCAGGAGTCCAGCGTGGCAACTACTCTTCCAGGCCCAGTTCTGGACCCTCTACGCTTTTCACACCAGAAAAAGCCACACTACAAATGAGCTTTGCAGTTCTCACCTTTCCAATATTTTGACAATTTAGCCTCCAGCTTTTCCTTAACGACCACACTGTCAAAGGAGTGAGCAGAAGAGCCGGTCAATGAAACCCCCTGGGTTTGGGGAGGGCCAGAGCAGCACAGCCTGACACGGAACGGGCAGAGGGTGTGGGACATCCAGGGTTCCACACCTTAGTTCTCCATTCAGAAACCAGCTCCAGGAGAATTTGGTATTCAAGATGTCAAAAGGAAACCAGAGGAGCATCGACTGCCCTCCCCCTCCAACCTGTGGATGATCCAACACTCATGAAAATGGGAATTCTCCCATTTTCCTTGAACTGTATCCCTGTGCTTTGTTCCTGTTCTTCTCTCTACAGCACATGCTCTCATCTACATGTATGAAAAGGGGAAGCAGAGTGACCTCAGGGCTGCCCAAACCAACACCAGTGCAACGGTGTTGTATTAAAATCATCCCATCGGTTCAGCAGGGAGGGCACAACCAGAGTGACAATAATGCCACGGAGCAGGAACCCCAGGGGGATGGACAGGGATGTAAAGCCCATGTCCCAGGCAGCAGCAACAGGCTGAACCTGCCACTGCTGGTACCAGGAAACGTTAATTTGCAAGTCAATCAGCTTAACATTGTTCTGTTTGTGTCATTTTAACCTGCAATGGGTGAGACAACAGAGCCTGATCCAACACGAGGGGGAGCAAAAGGTGCCAGTGGTGAGAACTGGCAGGAGCTGCAGCAGGACACAGCCAGGCCTGGGGCCAGCTGCACACCAACCCTCCTGCAGCTCCTCTGGTGACGGGATGCTCCCAATGGAACCACTTCAAGCAGTGTCTCAGAGAAACACTCCCACACTCCTGAGCCCGGCACAGCCACCATTCCAAGCCCAAAGCCCCCGTTTGCTGCCCAACCCCAACCCCAACCCCAACCCAGGCACCTCCCCTGGCTCCCAGAACACGGCCCCAGGTGGGTACTCACACGATGTGGGCCAGGTCCAGGGGCTTCTCTGGCTGCTCAGGGAACAGGGGCCGGGGGGGTTCCCTGCTGGGGACGCAGCCCAGGGACCTGCTGATGGCGTGGCTCAGCTTCTTCGCCGGGGACTTCTGGGGTGGGCAAGGGAAACAAGAGTGAGGGGGCTGCTGGGAAGAACAGGGCAGCACCTGCAGTCAGAGTGTAAGAAAGGCACAGGGCAGAACATCCAGAAATACCCAGTTCTGCCACACCATTCCTGGGAAATCCCTGCAGGCACTGCACAGGGGAACGAGGGCTGGGGGGGTTCTTTTGTGCTCCAATATTGAAAACTGAAAGGAGTTTAACAAAATTAAGAACTAAACCAATTATCTGGGGGCTCTGTCAGGAATTAAAGCGAGGGACAATCACATCCCATTAAGGGATTTTTTCACTCACTCTCCAGGTCCTCTGAACACAGATGTGTTTGGAGGGGAGGAGCAGGATAGGAGCAGGTCACATCCCAGTTTTCTGTCCATTATGGGCAAAGCCAAGGTGGAACACAGTGTTGGGACAGATAGGAATGACCAGTTTCTTCATTCCCTTTCACAAATTCATTCTGTTGGACAACCTCACTGGAGCAACGATCCCAGATCCTCAGGAACACTGACAGGCTGCTGACAAGCACTGCCAGACCCACAGGAATGGTGACCTGCCCTGAGTCATGTGTGCAAAACGTGGTTTAAATCCCATATCGACTTACAAAGTTAAGTTTTAAAATGTAATTGTGTCCACTGAGCTCCTGGCAGGGATGTGGGAGTCCTGGGAGTGGTCTGGTCTTTTCCAACCTTAATGATTCCATGATTATGGGCCCTGGCACAGGCTGCCCAGAGAAGCTGTGGCTGCCCCTGGATCCCTGGAAGTGTCCAAGGCCAGGTTGGACGGGGCTTGGAGCAACCTGGGCTGGTGGGAGGTGTCCCTGCCATGGCAGGGGGTGGGACTGGATGGGCTTTAAGGTCCCTTCCAACCCAAACCATCCTGTGATTCTCTAACACTAATTAACAATTTCAGACTTTGAAAAAGCTTTCACGAGCCCAGTTTATGCTCTTATTTATCTCCAGCTCTCAGTGGCAGAGCAGGCTGGTGTGACTTTTATTTTCAGAGGCTCCCAACCCCTTCCCATTCCCTCCTGGCACTGCCCCAGGACTGCGGAGCTCGGCCAGCTCGGCTGCTCCGCCCCATCCCCTTCCCCTGGGAGCGCCTGGCAGGGGATCCAGCCCGGATTCCTGCCTGGAATGGCACAGCCGTGACTCAGCAGGGCCTGTGCTGCCGTGGCCCTTGGGTCAGGGTGATATAAAGGATCCCAAAGGAGCCAGCACAGGAGTGCAGTGCGGGCACGAGGTGCCCTCCCCGGCCCAGGCACGCCTGGGTTCGGGCTCCCTCCAGGAGGTGAAGTCACAGCAACTCCTTCCCCTGTCAGTGACTGTCCAGCTGCCAAGGCACCCGGGAAGGTTTCTCCTCTGCATTGTTCCAAGTGCTTTGGGACATCCACGTGTCCCTTTGGCTCCAGCTCCGGGCCAGCAGGGCTCTGCAGAGCCCAGGGCAGCACCAAGGACACCTCCTGCTCCCCAGCACAACAGAAGGGCAGGGGCACCTGGGAGACTGGGAACAATTCCTTGTTGGAGAGGGCTGTCCAGCCCTGGCACAGCTGCCCAGGGCAGAGGGGGGGTGCCCATCCCTGGGGGGATTTAAAATCCCCGTGGATGTTGGGTCAGTGCTGGGGGATGGCTGGACCTGATTATCTTGGGAGATCTTTTCCAACCTTAACAAGCTCACGATTCTGGGATTTTCATAAACGTTACCAGCTTTCTGAAATCCTTCCTTCAGCAAATTCTCAGCCTTTTTTACACATTGAGACCCACCAGTGCAGGACACTCCCCCTCTGCCAAATACCTCAATAAACACCCAAACCAAACAGTTTCTGCTCCTTTTTCATCCTGCACAGAACAGGGAAACCCTCGGGAAACGTTTGCCACGGGTCACTGCAAGGGCTTAAGGAACCAGCACCCCCAGGGCCCTTTCCAGGGGTTGCTGTGCCTGACTCCATCCCACATTCCCGGGCTCCGTGTGCCCTCTGCTGGGAAACGCAGCCCTACAAACGGATTCCCAGGGCACCGGGAATCGGGGCTCGCGTGACCTGTCCCGGCACACACAGCCGGGAACGGGCGGGAGCGCCCCGGGATACCGGGGGGATACTGGGATACCGGGGGGATACTGGGATACCGGGGGGATACTGGGATACCGCTGGGGTACTGGGATACCGGGGGGATACTGGGATACCGCTGGGATACTGGGATACCGGGGGGATACTGGGATACTGGGGGGATACCTGTGGGATACCTGTGGGATACTGGGATACTGGTGGGATACTGGGATACCGGGGGGATACTGGGATACCGCTGGGATAGTGGGATACCAGTGGGAACCGTGTGGGATACTGGGATACCTGTGGGATACTGGGATCTGCGTGGGATACTGGGATCTGCGTGGGATACTGGGATATCTGTGGGACACAGGGATACCTGTGGGATACTGGGATCCACGTGTGGGATACTGGGGTACCTGTGTGGGATACTGGGATCCGTGTGGGATACTGGGATTCGTGTGTGGGATAGTGGGATCCGTATGGGACACTGGGATCCATGTGGAATACTGGGATATCTATGGGATACTGGGATCCACGTGTGGGATAGTGGGATCCGTATCGGACACTGGGATCCGTGTGGGACACTGGGATCCGTGTGGGATACTGGGATCTGCATGGGATACTGGGATATCTGTGGGACACAGGGATACCTGTGGGATACTGGGATCCACGTGTGGGATACTGCGGTACCCGTGTGGGATACTGGGATCCGTGTGGGATACTGGGATTCGTGTGTGGGATAGTGGGATCCGTATGGGACACTGGGATCCGTGTGGGACACTGGGATCCGTGTGGGATACTGGGATCTGCATGGGATACTGGGATATCTGTGGGACACAGGGATACCTGTGGGATCCTGGGATCCACGTGTGGGACACTGGGATCTGTGTGGGATCCTGGGATCCGCGTGGGATCCGCGTGTCCCATGGCTGGGGCCGGACACAGACACGTCCAGAAAGGTTTAATTTTGCTTCCAGGCCGTCTGAATGGGAAACTAAACGAGCCAGAAACATGAGAGACACAATTCCTGTGCCAATGCCAGCAGCAGCTCCCGGAGCATGGCTGGGCAGGGGAAGGGGCTGGCCCTGGCTCAGATCCCATCCCATCCCCTGTAACCATTCCCAGAGGTGTCCAGAGGTGTCCTCGCTCCAGGAACACCTGAACATGCCTTTGGTTTGTTTATCTCTGCTCCAAAGGCACCGGGTAAGGTGGGTTTTAAGCCACAAACATTCCATTATTTACAGCAGGAGGAGCGTCCTGACCCACCCCCCAACCACATCCGAGTATTTCGATTATAATATTAAATATCAAATAATAAATTTAACTGGAACGTTAATGACAATTTCAACTGACCCGAAATTTACTGCTGGCAGATTGTTTAAGCTCAACAAACCGACCCCAACCCCCCCAGCCAGGATGAGCTCTGGCTAATCCCCAGGCTTCCGGGATGAACAGCTGGATTTTGGGTTCTGCTGCGTGCACAGAACTCACTGAACCCCGTCCAGGGCCATTCACTAAAACCAACATTGAAATGGCCCAAAAGGAAACATTTGCAAAGTGTCTGAAGGTTTTTTTTATCCCCCCAAACAGGCCCCAACAAGCAACATTTTCACGCAGCAAAACCTCTTTCAAAAATAGGTTTCTACCTGAACTTATAAATATAAAATCACTATAGTAATAGATTTTAATATACTCACTGGAGTAATATATATATTTATATGTGCTAAAAATCTCCATATTATGTGATTTACAGCATGAAAAAGCTACCAAAGGCAGTTCAGAACTTCAGAAGAAAGAACCTATAATAATAAGTGTATTAATAATAACATTCCCAATAAGCATAATTACTAATAAGTGTGTTAATAATAACATTAATAATAAGTATGAGGTACTTATTATTAGTACTTATTCTAGGTCACATGGCTCCAAAATACACCAGGCAAGACTGAACCAGTTGTGGCTGCACTGAAAACCTGGGAACAGCCAATCCCTGGTTTGCCTGTCCCAGAGCACCTGCTCAGCTGGAGCACTTGGGCTTTCCCCCAAGGAATTCTTGTGGAGCAAACACACAGGGGAGTCACTGAACCAGCAGCACAGTCCACATCCAACACCAGGACATGCTTTTTTAAAATCAGGATTCATTTTCAGGTTTTGTGAAGTCAACACGTAAGAGTGGCAGAAGTTAAAGAATCCAAAGAAATGGATATGGAAAAGATCTCTCTCTCAAAGGTCCCTCTTCCAGGCTCAGTTTATGGGAGACAGCCCAGTCTCCTATAAACAATTTCATACATCCCTGAACTCTTCAGCCCATTTTAAACACTTTTTTGCCTGAAATAAGCAGCAAATGGTTCAAAAGGCTCAGAAATCAGTTTCTGGAGCTAGAGCCAGGAGTATTTTAGCCTCCTTCTGGTTGCCTTACCACGTCCTGAAATCCCTGGCAGTGTCCAAGGCCAGGCTGGAGGGGGCTTGGAGCAACCTGGGATAGTGGCAGGGGGTGGATGAGCCTGAAGGTCCCTCCCCACCCAAACCAGTCTGGAATTCTATGGCTTAGATACACCTTCATACTAAAAATCCCAGACTGGATTTATGTACACTTTAAGGGGATAATAATAACCTACTCTTAGCTCAGATTAAACATTCCACAAGTTTAATACCCACAGAGTTATAAAAAGGACAATATTTAAGGCTAAATTTTCCTTTCTCTCCCGACTCCTGACTGGTATCCAGCCCCAATTTTCTAAATTTAACAGCAATGCTATAATGGCACTTTCTTGTGAAGATAATTACTAATTATAATCCAATCACCATTTGAACTTCTCTTTGAATTTAAGTAAAAGTTTGGCTTTAATCTTTTGCCATAAAATAGGTTTTTCTGCATAAAACTGTCCATTATTTCTTGAGCTGTGATTATCAAGCTGCATGTTATTGCTCAGATGATTTCTTTAAGGTTTTTCAATTAAGAGTTTTCCAGGCACATATTTACACCTGGCAGGAGAATGGCAATAATGTGTTTTTCTCTTAAAGAAATACTGTCTTTAAAGGTGCCACTGGATAAAATACCTGTGTAAGCACAGCATCCATGGGAACTGGTTACCTTTCTGGGCAGGACAGCAAGGGCAGTGTTTGGGGATTTTTAAGCTACAAGAGAGGACAGTGTAAGAAAAGTGGGACTGATGTGAAGAGAAACACCCACGTTGAGGGGCTGAGCAGGACCTTCAACAGCACCTGAGCCCAGGGACAGCCACCAACAAATCCACGTTGTGGGGAACAGAACCACGGGACTGTTTGGGTTGGAAAAGCCCTCCCAGCCCAGGGATCCCCCTGTGCCCCATCCCCACCTTGTCCCCAGCCCAGAGCACTGAGTGCCACAGCCAGGCCTTCCTGGGACACCTCCAGGGCTGGGCACTCCAAACCTCCCTGGGCAGCTGTGCCAGGGCCCTCTGCCCCAGCCTGGGGTGTTCCAGGGGGTTGTGGTGACCCAGGGGCAGGACCCGGCACTTGGCCTGGTTGTCCCTCACACCACTGACCTCAGCCCATGGATCCAGCCTGGCCAGACCCCTCTGCAGGCCCTTCCTGCCCTCCAGCAGACCCACATCCCACCCACCCTCGTGTCATCCACGACCTGACTGAGGTGCCCTCGACCCCCTCGTCCAGATCATCAATGAAGGTGTTAACCAGGGCTGGTCCCAGCTCTGATCCCTGTGTAACCCCACTGGAGCCCATTCCCAGCTGGATGGGACTCCATTCCCCACCTCTCCCTGGGCCACCAGCCAGGTTTAACCCAGGGAAGAACAAACCACAAACCCAGCACTGTTCCCATTTACACATTTTGGCCATTTTGGGGACCCTGGAAAGCCCCGGGGTGGGTTTGTGGGCTAAAGCCTGTGAGCTCCAGCAGGAATGAGCAGGGGGTGGCTGCTGCAGCCCGAGTTACCCAGGAGGAGTGCTCCTTCATCTGGTGCTGGTTGCTGTGGGGGCCGCTGGCGTGGCCTCGCCAGAAGCAGCTCTGGCAGAGCTGGTAGTTGTGGCACTGCTGGCACCGGTACCGGAACCCCATCATGCTCTCACAGTGGCAGTACGAGCACTCCACGGGGTGGAAGACTGCCAGGAGGGGGGAAAAAAGGCAAAGGGAAAAAAAGCATGAAGTGGAATTCAGGGAAAGCTCCCAAACCACCCCCAGGGCCCTCAGCACTCGTTATTCTGGGTGGGATTGTGAGAGCAATAAACCAAAGAGGAACATCAGAGTGAGGTGAAGGAGACTCTACCTTCCCATGGGAAATGTATCCTGAAAGGTGAGGGAGAGGGAGCAGAACCAGAACCAGGGCCTCCTCATCCTCACAGGGAAGGATTCCTCCTCATCCTCACAGGGAACAATCCCTTCCCAATGTCCCATCTCTCCCTGCCCTCTGGCAGTGGAAGCCATTCCCTGTGTCCTGTCCCTCCATCCCTTGTCCCCAGTCCCTCTCCAGCTCTCCTGGAGCCCCTTTAGGCTCTGGAAGGGGCTCCAAGGTCTCCCTGGATCCTTCCCTTCCCCAGCTGAGCCCCCCCAGCTCTCCCAGCCTGGCTCCATAAGTTCTCCCCCACCTTTTCAGAACTGTCCCTTCTCTTCCCTGGCTCCTGCAGCCAGCAGAGGTTCCCACTGATAAAAGGGGACAAAAGCACCACAGTGTCCTGAACCAAAGAGCCCAAACCCTGACAGGGTGATCTGGGAAAGCAACAAGACATCTGATAAAATAAACCCTGAGGCACAACCCCCCCAGTGACAGCCCCCCATGGGCTGCCAAAGGCCCCACAGCTGTGGGTAAAGAGGAGACTGGAGCAACCAGCATCAGGAATATGGGATCAGGGGCAAGGCATCTGCCAGCAAGGTGGAAACCAAAGGGGTGGGAGCTCTTTGGGGTGGCTGCAGGGCTTTTTGGGGTTTTACTTGCATATCCCATTTACCATTTTCAACATGGGCGAGTCTGTGCATGAGAGGGAGCCACACAAGGCACTGGGGGGGAGGATCAGCCATCAACGTGTCCAAAAACATGTTTAGCATGATCTTTTTCTGCAGAGAAAAGAGAAAGAGAACTTGATTATACAGAAAAATTCCGATTTTATACACCAAAAACTACTTCAGCCTTAAAATGTCTCTATGGCACAACTTGTGCCTCCCAGGAACACTTCACAGACTGTCTGAGAACCCTGGAATCCCAGACTGGTTTGGGTGGGAAGGGACCTTAAAGCCCATCCAGTCCCACCCCCTGCCATGGGCAGGGACACCTCCCACCAGCCCAGGGTGCTCCAAGCCCCGTCCAACCTGGCCTTGGACACTCCCAGGGACCCAGGGGCAGCCACAGCTTCTCTGGGCACCCTGTGCCAGGGCCTGCCCACCCTCCCAGCCAGGAATTCCTTCCCAATATCCAATGTAAATCTGGAGCCTTGTTGGTTCTGCAATCAAAGGTTGTTCCCCACTGTGTCATTTCCCCAATACACCAGCTGCTAATTAACTCACATTTAGTGACTACAAATTTCACACCTAAACACTGCAAAAGTATTTCTTCTGGAACATCACCATGCCCAGAGCCTGAACATTTAATCTGAGGCTTAAGATCACCCAAGTTCATGTTTACAGTTGAGTTAAATACTATTTACATTATCTCAGATGAGAGACAAATCACTGGAACAACTAAATTACAGCTGAAATCGATTTAAAAATAAACTGCCTGTAAAGAAGGTGTTTATTTGGTACAGACCCAGTTGAAAGGAATTGCGAAAAAGCTTTAAAAAGATCAACAGAAAATAGTAAAAATGCCATGTTTCATGTTTTGGAGAAGAAATGGCTCATCCCTGCTGCTCTGGGGTGTGACCTCAAGGAAGGGAATCAACTACAGTGGTGTAAAAACCTTTAATTGCCTGTTTTAGGCTGTCTTAAAAGTGCCTGGGATACCAGCAACCCCTCCCTCCAACCCTGCCCAGGCCATGGACTCGATGCCCCAGGAATGCCAAGTCCTGGAGAGGGAACCCTCACCTGCTGAGGGAAGCAGGTCCTCACGGAATGCTCCGTGTAGCCGAAGGAGGGCCCCTCAAACACGGCCGTGGGGAGCTTCAGAACCTCCCTCAGAAACTGGTCAAACTTGGTAAATATCATTAGTCCGTTGGAATCTGATATCTGAGAGAAAATATCTGTAAGAAAATATAACAAAACCCCACAGTAAATACAGATTTGTTACGGGGAAAAAAGATTTCAATCCGTTTGAACCCCGAGATGTTTCTGTTTTATCCAGGACATAATTTCTTGTCGCCTGCTATCAAGATAAAATTTATAAATGCATGTATTCCAACGTGCCATGATACAAATCCTCCTGTTTCCTCCATCCCACCTCATCCAGTCCAGAGGAAAGATGCTGCCAGTGCACGAAGTGGGACAGAAAGGGGGCAGAGCAGGAGGAGGGTTACCCAGCATCACACCTTCAGTGACCCCACAGGAAACCCCCTGAGGAGCCTCCTCCAACCAAACCAAGTGTCAGAGTGCCACAGTCACACCTGGCAGCACTCCAGGGAAATGTGGGAATGGAAGGAACACAGCATCACAGGATCATGGAATCACTGGGGTTGGAAAAGCCCTCCAGGATCACAGAGAGTCCCCCCTGTGCCCCATCCCCACCTTGTCCCCAGCCCAGAGCACTGAGTGCCACGGCCAGGCCTTCCTGGGACACCTCCAGGGCTGGGCACTCCAAACCTCCCTGGGCAGCCCCTGCCAGGGCCTCACCACCCTTTCCAGCAGGAAATTCCTCCTCCTGTCCAACCTGAGCCTCCCCTGGCACAGCTGGAGGCCGTTCCCTCTCCTCCTGTCCCTTGTTCCCTGGGAGCAGAGCCCGACCCCCCCTGGCTCCCCCCTCCTGTCAGGGGGTTGCAGAGCCAGAAGGTCCCCCCTGAGCCTCCTTTGCTCCAGGCTGAGCCCCCCCAGCTCCCTCCCTTCCCCAGCTTCACCAGGAGCCATCAGGAGCTGGGGTGCACTGACCCCATCCCCAAGGGACAGCACAGGAGCTGTGCAGGAGGGCAGGTGGGAAGGGGAATCAGATTCCATGTTAGATCTGAAATGTTTGGAAGAAATCCTTCCCTGTGAGGGTGGGGAGGCCCTGGCACAGGTTGCCCAGAGAAGCTGTGGCTGCCCCTGGATCCCTGGAAGTGTCCAAGGCCAGGCTGGACAGGGCTTGGAGCAACCTGGGCTGGTGGGAGGTGTCCCTGCCTTCACAGGAACTCATCTGTTCCAGAGCCAGTGGAGTGGCCTCAGTGTCCCTCTCCCAGTCCCTCTGTGCCCTCAGACACGGCAGGAGCTGGGAATGCTCTGTCTGCTCATGTCCTCAGCATGCAGGGAAACAGGCCTGTGCATGTGCAAGCAGAGAGACCAGCTTCCAACCATTCATGAGATGAGAGAACGTTAAAGATACAACTCCCAGGATTTCCAGAGAGCCTCATGCTCCAGCCGAGCCAGAGCTGCCAACCTGCTCAGGAAAGGGCTGGGATCAGGGGGACAAGGAGCCTGGAAACAGGAGTTGTTTGGTGATGGAGTGAGCCAGGTGGGAAGGAAAAGGGGAAAAACCAAGTCAGCATGTTCCTAATGATCAGAAGAAGGAATAAAGAACAAGAGAACAGCTGAGGCAGAGAGATCAGAAGCCTGTTCATCCCCAGAGCAGATGGTCGGGCTGGCACATTCCCGGCACGTTCCTCCCCTCCCTGAGAGTCCCTTTGCTCTCAGCAGCCTTGGATGAATTTATTTCCTCCAGCAGAACTGGTTCGAGGAGCAATGGAGGGGTGTGGATGTTTGGTGCCCACCACATCCTCGGGGAAATTTAAAGCAGAATTGGTCTCTGCTGCTCCCATCTGTCCCTGCCCATTCCAGTTGCTGCCCTTCGGCTCCTGCCCTGGAAGGGGAGGGAACAGCTGGAAGGGGGAGGGAACAGCTGTTTCCTATTCACCACCACGTTGCTCTCCATGCTTTCACAGAACACTCTATCACAGCAGTTTTCTCTGCAGCTTGAGGAATCTGCTCCATCTCCTTGTCCAGCAGGACTGGGGGGTTTGGATCGTGGGCTGCTCTGCCCCACACCAGACCTGTGGAGACAGCTGGGGAACACTCCCTGGCTCAGAGAGGGAATGCTGGACATGGCACTCAGTGCTCTGGGCTGGGGCACAAGGTGGGGTCAGTCACAGGCTGGACTCCATGGCCTGGGAGCTCTTTTCCAACCTCAGTGGTTCTGGGACTCACGGGTCAGCGTCGGGATCGCCGACTCAGCAGAGGATCAGCTCCCAGAACTTAATACACCAAACACGTGTGGGAATGCAGCTATCTCCTGAAATGGCTGGATTTATGGAGGATACTCACATCTGAGTTTGTCCAGGATTTTCCCACCACACATGGTGGCCAGCATGGCTTTCACTGAGAACACCGTCAGCTTCCCGTGGCCCTCGCTGTGGGAAAGAGCACATGGTGAGGGATTCCAGCAGGGAATGGCAAGCACTAAAGCACTTAAGGCCTAGGAAGGAAACGTGTAAATCATTATACTATTCTATATATCCATTATATCTATATCTGCATTCAGTACTAAGGACTGCCAAAGCTATTTAATGTAACTTTCAAACAGGGATAACACCAGCATTTTTAATGCACTGCAAGAGTTAACAAGTGTCTAACCATAAATCAAATTTCCTTGCAGAATTATGAAAAATTCCCAGATAAAGAGCCTGACATTTGTGTTGCCCATCCCATAACTCTTCTGTAAAACAGTGCTAATTCATTTTTCCATTAAGATCCATTTGTTCATTGTGAAACTCCTCATTTTTCTCTCTGCTGCCCCCTGTTAGTTTATTTAAACTTTTACTCCTTAGTTTAAACTCTTGACGTCCAAACACACATTTCATTCTAAAAACAAGCCCCTGAACTGACAGGTAACAGAGAAGCTGTGTGAGATCCTGGAGACCCCCCATGGGACAGGGAATACTGGGAACAATGTTCATTTGCAGCTGAGGTGATTAAAGCTGCTGTGCTGTGGGAGCAGTGGCACCTCTGGGGAGTCACTTCTGCACCAGCAAGAGAGAAGGGATGTGGCTCTGTGGAAAGCAGGAAGGAGCCACCCAGCACAGCAGGATTGGTAGGGACAGACATGGGGGGTATTCCTGCTTCCAGGAGGAAGTTGAGGAAGAGATGCTGTGGGAGAGAAGGCACCAGGAACACGAGGGGAGGCTGGGTGGGTTAAAGCACAGCACAGCTGGGCAAAGGTGGGGAAAAGCTGCTGGAATTCTGAGCAAGTTACTGGCAGACAGAAGTGCCCCCTGTCCCTGATCACAGACCCCCAGCAAGGAACTCAAAGGTAAAAGGAGAAACCCAACTCAAATAAATTCCAATGCCTGTCATTAAATGGGCTGGACAGGTAATCTGTACCGGCATGGAAAATACACTGAGGGGGGAAACACAGGAGGAGTGTGGGGAGAGATCCAGAGAAACCAGAAACACTTCTGAAGGGAGACTGCAAAGAGCTGGAGAGGGACTCTGGACAAGGGCTGGAGGGACAGGACACAGGGAATGGCTTCAAACTGCCACAGGGCAGGGAGAGATGGGAGATTAGGAAGGAATTCTTGGCTGTGAGGGTGGGGAGGCCCTGGCCCAGGTTGCCCAGAGAAGCTGTGGCTGCCCCTGGATCCCTGGGAGTGTCCAAGGCCAGGTTGGACGGGGCTTGGAGCACCCTGGGCTGGTGGAAGGTGTCCCTGCCCGTGGCAGGGGGTGGAATTAAATGAGTGTTAAAGTGGCTTCCCACCCAAACCATCCTAAGATTCCAGGATTCAGTGGGAAGGAGATGGGCATTAACACCTGCCTTGGACACTGTTAAGAACAGGATTATCTGAAGTGGATTTTGGCTCATGGTACTGAGGGACAAGGTCTGATGTCAACAACGGATGAGCAGCCACGGGAGACACCAGGAAGAACCAAATCCCTTGTGTTTCCCTTTCACACTCAGAGTTAGTCTGGAAATATTACCCTCTGGTAACATCTCCCATTCCATGGTGAGGAAAAGGCTCTCAGGCTGAGAAGTTCCTGAAATACAAGGGGCTGTTTCCCTAATACAGACTCAGTGTCTTTTAAACATTCCCTCTGCAGAAGAGGGAATCTCCTGGAGCCACAGCTCTGGGAAAAGGAATGGTGATCCCAGGCCATCACTTGTTGATACCCAGCACCCTTTAACCACTGCTGGAAAAAACTAAACTAAGGGAGAAAATTAAACACCTTCTGTATTTACTCCAAGGAACATAAACAGAATAAAGTTCACAGTAAAGACCTCAACTGTCCTATTTTGTTTCTCCTTTTACAAGAGCTTTCCCAAAGGAACAAGTTGGCACTCCCTCTGCATGTGAAAAGAGTAAGACTTTACTACAGGGAATCTGAGAATGGTTTGGGTGGGAAGGGACCTTAAAGCCCATCCAGTGCCACCCCCTGCCATGGGCAGGGACACCTCCCACCAGCCCAGGTTGCCCCAAGCCCCATCCAGCCTGGCCTGGGACACTTCCAGGGATCCAGGGGCAGCCACAGCTTCTCTGGGCAACCTGTGCCAGGGCCTCCCCACCCTCCCAGCCAGGAATTCCTTCCCAATCTCCCATCTCTCCCTGCCCTCTGGCAGTTTGAAGCCATTCCCTGTGTCCTGGTACTCCAGTTCCTTGTCAATAGTCTCTCTCCATCTTTCCTGAAGCTCCTTCAGGTCCTGGAAGGCCACAATTAGGTGACCCCAAAGCTTCTCTTCTCCAGGCTGGACAATCCCAGCTCTCCCAATCTTTCCTCATGGCAGAGCTGCTCCAGCCCTGGGATCACCTTGGGGCCTCCTCTGGACTGTCTCCAGCAGCTCCACGTCCTTGTGCTGCTGTTGCCCAGGGCTGGAGGCAGCTCTGCAGGGGGGTCTCAGCTGAGGGGGCAGAGGGGCAGATCCCCCCTGCCCTGCTGCCCACCATCCCTGTGGGATCAGCCCAGGACATGCCTGGAATTGCTGTTCAAAAAGTTCATCCTCTTCAAGCCTTGACTTCCACTTCTGTCTGAGCAAAGCTCAGCTGCCAATTCAACCCTCCAGTCTCAGCCCCCCTCCCTTTTGCTTTTTAAACACACTAACTTTATATCAAAGGAGAGTTCGGGTTTGAGTCATTTTTGAGTTAAATCAAGTGCCCAAAGCCAAGAGTGCCTCCTCCCAGGACACAGACTCGCCCTTGCAAAGGAGATCCTGGTGCCATCAGACACTGGGCTCCTGCTGACACTGTTTATGCACCAAGAAAACCCCCAAACTCCTCCCCTGCAATCTGACAGGGGCAGTTCTTGAGCAATTTGCCCAAATCTTTGCCCCAGTGCCATTCCATCTGCTGGATTCCCAGCAGAAAGAAAAAAGGCAAAACTTCCCTTATGATTTTGGATCTCTTGTAAAAACCAGGACTGGAAACAGAACTGGAGACGTGTTTGAATCAGAGCAGGCCTGTGTGTGTGAGGCTCCTTCCTCATCCTCTGGGTCCTCCTGCCCAGGGCTCTGCAGCAGACACCCCCAGCAAGGGTGTCCACGTGGCTCTGCCCACTCACCCTGACTCAAACTGCAGCTGGCTCCTCATCCAGCCCCAGGCAGAGCTCCAGGACAACTCCCACTCCTTGCCTGTCCCTCCCAGAGAGCCACTGCAGCATTCCAGCTGTGCCAGCCCTCCCACCACGTCCTCTCCAGAGGAATCAGACTCCAAATTCCTCCTTATGGGGCACCCAGTCAGGCTGAATTCCCAGGAAAGGTCTGAGGGCTTGCTGAAATGTTGGCATTGCCCAGGGAAGCTGTGGCTGCCCCTGGATCCCTGCAAGTGTCCAAGGCCAGGCTGGAGCAACCTGGGCTGGTGGGAGGTGTCCCTGCCCATGGCAGGGGGTGCCACTGGATGAGCTTTAAGGTCCCTTCCCACCCAGACCATTCCATGACTGTGACTGTTCCTGTCTGGCAGAAAGCTACAGGCTCTGAGATGGTCCCACCAGCACAGCTGGAAGGAGCTCCAGCACTCTGTGCCTTCCAGCAGCACAGAGCCAGCCCAGGGATGCAATTCCAGCACAGAGCCAGCCCAGGGATGCAATTCCAGCAGCACAGAGCCAGCCCAGGGATGCAATTCCAGCCCAGAGCCAGCCCAGGGATGCAATTCCAGCACAGAGCCAGCCCAGGGATGCAATTCCAGCCCAGAGTCAGCCCAGGGATGCAATTCCAGCAGCACAGAGCCAGCCCAGGGATGCAATTCCAGCAGCACAGAGCCAGCCCAGGGATGCAATTCCAGCACAGAGCCAGCCCAGGGATGCAATTCCAGCACAGAGCCAGCCCAGGGATGCAATTCCAGCCCAGAGCCAGCCCAGGGATGCAATTCCAGCAGCACAGAGCCAGCCCAGGGATGCAATTCCAGCACAGAGCCAGCCCAGGGATGCAATTCCAGCAGCACAGAGCCAGCCCAGGGATGCAATTCCAGCACAGAGCCAGCCCAGGGATGCAATTCCAGCACAGAGCCAGCCCAGGGATGCAATTCCAGAGGCACAGAGCCAGCCCAGGGATGCAATTCCAGAGGCACAGAGCCAGCCCAGGGATGCAATTCCAGAGGCACAGAGCCAGCCCAGGGATGCAATTCCAGAGGCACAGAGCCAGCCCAGGGATGCAATTCCAGCCCAGAGCCAGCCCAGGGATGCAATTCCAGCAGCACAGAGCCAGCCCAGGGATGCAATTCCAGCACAGATGTGCATCTTTAAAAACTAACTGCCTGCCACGTTGCTGAACTCCTGGAGAGGGAGCCTCAGCCCTGCCTCTCCTCCTGTTCCTGGTTCTCCCATGCAGCATCCCAGCTTCTCCCTCAGTCCCACATGCCAGGCAGAGGAAGGAAAAGGGAAGCTGCTGCACCGTGCTGGGATCAAAAGTGCTGCTGGGGTTGCAGAAAAGGCAGAGCTCTGCAGGGTTGGGGAAAAGTGGGGGACAAAACCTATCTGTAACTAAAGCCTTGATCTTTTGAGGCAGCTCCCCAGAACATGACCATTTCTGGTTTTAAATTCTATGTTTTCTAGTGTGATCTGAGAATAACTAAACCTTTAGCCAACCCTCACAAGTTGTCTCTCAACTAAGGCCAAATCAGATCAGAAAAGCCCCTCTTGGTTCTGCTGTCCCAGTGTCCCTGCTCTGAGCTCTGTGCTGGTTTAATCCACCCTCAGTGAGACAGGGACTGTTCTGAGGTCTGGGACTTTTTGAGGGACAAGCCCAGCTTCTGTTTAGTGGCAATAAGAAGCTGTCACATGAGGAAAGGATCAAAGCCTGGACATCACAAACAGAACAACTATTTGGCACGTTCATTGCTGGGGACTGTCTCGGGTAAAACCCCTCACTGGGGCAACAGCAGAAGACAGATCCTGCTGAAGTAACAGCTGATGTTGAAAACAAGAAGACCAAAAGTAAGAAGTGCCAACCACAGTGAAGGACCTGCAGAGCCCACAGAGGCACAGCCACCCCAGATCAGCAGAGCAAACCCTGCAGGAACAGGCTGTGAAAGGAACTTGTAAGATCGGACATGAGGAAAGGCCTGGGGAGAACCCTGAGCAAGAAATCCAGCTGCTCCCAGCCAGGAGATGAGAAGTGGCCTTTATGGGCTCCCAGCACACTGGAAGGGGACCCAAACTGACTGTCCAGACAAGGCAGCAGCAGGAAAGGTCCTTTGGAGCAATCTTCCACAGAACACATTCACTCCTCACACCAGCGCTAAACCACCAGGTCCCAGCACGGTGTCACCGCACACCCAGCTCAGCCCACGGCTCCCACCAGTCCCACAGGGCTCGGAACCACTTCAGGAGGAGAGGTCTGAGGCCCAGCCGTGCTGCTGTGGCACTGCCAGTGCCCGTGGGCACCGCTGTGCCACCGAACCCCCGCGTGTGGCACCCACACGACTGCCAGAGCCTCGGGGAGCAAACCAGAGCAAGGATACAGCTGGAGCATTACTAGCCTGTCATATGCTGCTACCATGAAGTTGAGGAGCAGGCTGATGGACTGCTCTACACTGATCTGGTGAGTAGAAGGAAGGCGTTTGTTTAGCTGGTAGTAGATGGATGAAATGATTGTTTCTAGCCGGGACACGTTGATCTCTGTGTTATGATCCAAAGTGTTAAGGCCATTATCTCGGAAGGCTTCAATCATATTCCAGATATCAACAAGGTGAACTAAAAATAAAGGGGAAAAAAAATTAACTTCTCTTCTGTAAGGCATGCAAGGTCACTCTGATGGCACTGCTTGTGAAAACCGGGTTAGCTTTTCTTTAGAATGAACAGTTATTTGTATCCAGAGTGAGAGACAGGCTCCTGAGTTCATACTCACAGCTGTTTAAAGGAACAGAGCAGTGCCCAGACACCTCATGTGCCTTTTATTCCACCCTTCAACATCTGGGAGCTCTGTCAGAAACAATTCCTAGAGGAGCAAAGCCATCCCCCCCAGCATGCAGTGTGTTTTAGCAGAGTTAGAGACATCAGCCACGAGCCCTCCCTGGGAGGGTGGGGAGGGTGGGGAGGTTACCCAGAGAAGCTGTGGCTGCCCCTGGATCCCTGGAAGTGTCCCAGGCCAGGTTGGACGGGGCTTGGAGCAACCTGGGCTGGTGGGAGGTGTCCCTGCCCATGGCAGGGGTGGGACTGGATGAGCTTTGAGGTGCTGCCAAACCCCAAACATTCCATGATTCCATGATATTCTAAATTCACTACAAATTGTTTACAGTAATTTGGAACACCCTCGTGCTGACTAGCAGAGTATCGAAGGAGGAACTTGATGTTCCAGTTGAACTGTGACTGTTTCCAGTTGATCCAGTTGCCAAATCCTGAGCATAACACAGGTCTAGAACTCCAAAGCATTTTTCCAAATTACCCTGCCACATACAAGCACACATCTAAGGAGTGTTAACAACGGGGAGAAAACGTTTCCCAAACCACAGTTTGGGGAAATCTGCAGAACCACATGAAACAGTATTTTGAAATGTTTCAAAGCTCTAAGTTATGCATGAGAGCAGAGGAGACATCTAAGGATCAACAGCAATCCAAGCTGAACGTGATCCAGCAGCTACAGAGGACAGACATGTGTGTTCACCACTCCTGGGATCTCCCCAAAAAAGGGTTTGAACTCAGGGTGAGCTGGAACATTTCTCACATTCAGCTTGTCTCTATTTCTCACATAAAAGCTACACAAGGACAGAAGCCAAGTTGTAACCCCCACCCTGGCTCAGACACAGTTCCCAACTGCCCAGCCTCACCCACAGATCCAGGGATGGCCAAGGCTGCTCAGGGCATGGGCATCACTGAACTGGGCCAGTGCAACGTCCTACAGTCAGCATTTCTTAACACCTCTCTGCTGCTGGAGAGATTTTTAATCCTGGACCATGAGCTACAGCCAGGAACCAACACTTCTGCCCAGCACTGGAAATCTCCGAGCCATCCGCCCAGCGAACGGTCACCACAGCCCTGCGACACAGCCCGGGCTGGGGGGAACGTGCAGGGACCTGTGTCCTCCCCAGGACACCTCAGTTCTTCTCCTGGCCTCCCCTGTGCCACACAGCCCAACTCCTGTGCCCTGGGAGGGGGGATCTGCTCCTGCACACCTCAGCTCCTTCAGCGTTTGCTGCGTCCGGCTCGGCGTGGGCAGAACACAGGGTCCCACCCCTCACCTGGGATCCACCTCTGCTCTGGGGAGTTGTCCATGCTCACAGGGTCAGGGAACAGGAGGAGAAAACTCACACTGGCAGTGGGGTACGAACTTGCAGAGTTCTTTATGGTCGCTCCATGTCACGAGTGCCACTGGGACAGAGCCGGGCACCTCCCACAGGGGCTGTCCCTGTGCCCTGCTGGCAGCTGCTCGGGGTACCCCAGGGTGGAGCAGCACCTCAAACAGCTCCAGCTGCCTGCACCCAGCACTGAGGGCAAGGAAACACCTCATGCTGGCCCTTGTATTTTAAATATTCTGAACAGTAAGGAACAAACCCGAAGAGATTATACAGTATCACTGGACATTACACAGTATAACTGCACACTCCATCTCTGTTTCATTAAAGTAACAACTGCCACTGCCTGACAAAGTGCTTGCTGCCAGCCCGCCCAGAACTGGCAGGGCTGAGGGTGTGGGACATGCACAGCCCTGCCTGCAGCCCAGGGGTGGGCAGGACTCACGGTTGCAGCGTTTCTGCACGAAGCGCAGCTTGCAGGCGGTTCGGTACGTGGAGAGCCGGATGACATCGAAGTTCTGAGCCCCTGCAACACACACAACGTCCTCTGTGACATTCAGGCAGCGTCCCACGGAGCACACGAGGGAGGGGATCTGCCCCTCTGCCCCCTCAGCTGAGACCCCCCTGCAGAGCTGCCTCCAGCCCTGGGCAACAGCAGCACAAGGACGTGGAGCTGCTGCAGAGAGTCCAGAGGAGGCCCCAAGGTGATCCCAGGGCTGGAGCAGCTCTGCCATGAGGAAAGGTTGGGAGAGCTGGGATTGTCCAGCCTGGAGAAGAGAAGCTTTGGGGTCACCTAATTGTGGCCTTCCAGGACCTGAAGGAGCTTCAGGAAAGATGGAGAGAGACTATTGACAAGGAACTGGAGTACCAGGACACAGGGAATGGCTTCAAACTGCCAGAGGGCAGGGAGAGATGGGAGATTGGGAAGGAATTCCTGGCTGTGAGGGTGGGGAGGCCCTGGCACAGGCTGCCCAGAGAAGCTGTGGCTGCCCCTGGATCCCTGGACGTGTCCAAGGCCAGGCTGGACACCAAGGTCTGCTCTTGGCTCACATGAGCACAATTTGTATGTTGGCCAAAACAACAAAAGGTCCCTGAAAGCACCAGTTTTACACATGTGGACCTTCTCTGGGTATGAAGCTCACCTGGAAAGGAAAAACACTGATGTGTGACTTCAAAGGGAAATATTCCACCAAAGGACAGGCAGAGTTGGGACACCTCTGAGCTGTGCCAGGGCAGGGTCAGGTGGGATCTCAGGACAAGGTTCCTCCCCACAGGGTGGTTGGCACTGCCCAGGCTCCCCAGGGAATGGGCACGGCCCCAAGGCTGCCAGAGCTCCAGGAGGGTTTGGACAACGCTCTGAGGGACAGGGTGGGATTATTGGGGTGTCTGTGCAGGGCCAGGGGTTGGACTGGATGATCCTTGGAGGTCCCTCCCAAACCAGGATATTCCCTGATTCTGTGGCCTCGGGCTCTTCCCAGTGATGTGCTGAAGAGCCTCACTCAGAAAGGCCCTTGGGAACATCCACAGCCCAGCACTTCTCTGGTACTGAACAGCCCCAACCTGAGAACATCCACAGCCCAGCACTTCTCTGGTACTGAACAGCCACAACCTGAGAACATCCAGAGCCCAGCACTTCTCTGGTACTGAACAGCCCCAACCTGAGAACATCCAGAGCCCAGCACTTCTCTGGTACTGAACAGCCCCAACCTGAGAACATCCAGAGCCCAGCACTTCTCTGGTACTGAACAGCCACAACCTGAGCTGCACAGACACACACCTTGGATGGAGGTAACCAGAATTCTGAACACTTCTAACAATTTAGCCAAAGGTAAAGCCCTGCAGGTGGCCCTTCTGTACTAAATGATCACAAGATGAGAACACCCCCTGGCAGTGATGAGATAAAAGTGATGCCCTGAGGCACCAGCCAAAGCCATTCCAGCGGGGATGTGCCATTGGACTGGAAAAGGTTCTGAGGAGATTCCCTCCAGCATGGCAGCCTGGACAACAGGAGGAATTTCTTCATGGAAAGGGTTGGGCTTTAGGTCCTTTCCCTCCCAAACCATCCCAGGATTCTATGATAAAAATGCTACTCTGGAATTCCTTCAACAGAACGGTATCAATATCCAGTTCTAAGGAAGACCTCCCTCGGTTTGTAACTGGAATTAAGGACATGCCAGCCTAATCTAGGAGTTTCCTTCAGCCCTGTGCTCCCACAGGACAGCAGAATAAGGGGATGGCATGCAAGCATGCAGTGTGTTAACAATCCCAGCCTCTCTGCCAGGAGTGATCCTGCACAAACCAACCCACAAACTGCTCCTCTCCTGAGTCACACCAGCGGTGTAGGGTCATTTTTTATTTTTTTAAGGCAAAAGGTGCTCTGTTGTCTGTTGTCACTATTTATTTCAACAGCTGCCCACAGACCTCAGATACTGCCAGAGATGAGAAATGTGAACGTTCTTTAAAAAAGGAGCTTCCCAAAACCTTGGAATGACTGACCTTCCTGGCAGGTGTGACCCACCTTTTGCTGCTCCTCCTGAGCAGCTCCCAGGGGCACTCTGGGTGTTTTTCCCTGGCTGGGGCAATGTCTCGTGGAAGAAGATGGGAATGAGGTGGCAAAACTGTCCCAGGGGAGCTCTTGGTAAAGAATAAACGACATTGTGCCTTCAGATTTCCTACTTACTCATTTCCATGAACAGCTGCCTCTTCTCTGCCATGGTCCTCCTCCTCTTCCCACTCTCCTCAATCATCCTGGAGACAAAAATGGCAAACACTGTTTGTGTCAGAATTGCTGTTACAAGAGCAACCTGCTGTGAACAACGTGGGTTTATCCCTCACCAGAAACAGTCTGATCCTGTCTGGTGACTGAGCAGACCAGCAGACAGACAGACAGACAGACATCCCTCCATAATTACCCTGTTCCACGACACACACACACTCTGGGCTCCTGAACACCTTCTGAGGGAGGGGGGGACACAGGAAACATTAATTCTGAACGTTTTAATTGCTCCTGCTAAGTCTGAAAAGCTCAGAGCAGCATTAATACAAACAGAAATACCACATAAGGAATTCCTTTGTGTTCAAAGGGGGTTTGTTGGCAAAGCACAGAGCAAGCTGAGCCGAAAAGGTGATTCTGGGGCCTCTGGGGTTCAGGAGGAGAAAGCACATCCCAGTCCTTCCCCTGGCTGCCAGAGGTCAGTGACAATCCTCTTCCCTGCAGGATCACTGAGGCTGGAAAAGACCTCCCAGGATTTGGGGGGATGTTGGGTTTGGGGGGGGGTTGGGGGGCCCTTGTCTTTTCAAGAAAACTTGTAAAAATTCATTTCACTCTGAAACCCAGTGCCTGAGGTCAAACCATACCTGTCAGGGAAGTAAAGAACTTCAGGGCAATTAAGTTGGAAATAAAACCATGTATGTTGGTGGCACAGGCCTCCCTTTCTCAGGGGAGGGAGTCATTAAAGAAGTGACAGCAACAGAGAGGAACTTGTACCCCAGGTAAGAGGGCACAATCCAGCCCCTCTCACAGCACCACACAGTCCTGAAAGATGCAGAATTTCAGCCAACTCCGGTGAAAAAGCGCAAGGTAATCCAGTTATCAGTGTGAAATCTAATTTATGATTTACTTAGTTACTAAATCATTCTTTTGTTACCAGTTTCACCAACTTACGGTTCAAAACCTGAGTTTAAACCAGGCGGTTTAAAAACCAATAAATATGGTTTTTAAGTGTCTGAAACCTAAAAAAAGGCAAAACCCCCTAAGAATTCTCCTCCAGTTCCCCCAAGCTCCACGGGAGTCAGTGGGCTCAGCCTGGAATGTCCCCAGGGAACAGAGAGCTGTGCCTTGGCACTGCCCCACGGCCCCCAGAACAGCCTCACAGCACACCCAGCTTCAAACCCACCCCAGCCTTCCTCCTTCTTCCCTTCCACTAAGGGAAACAAGCACGTGAGGTTATTATGACAGGCAGATGTATTTTACTGCCTTATTTCTCCCTCCTGTAGAAAAGCACAGGCTCAGAACTGACACACTGCTGGGGTTTTGTTTTTCTAAGGGAAAGCACCTCAGTGGCACTTGGAGAGATGCAAAGGTTTTGGTTTGTTTTTTTTTCTTTTCAGGTTCCTAAAATAAATCCATTTTATTAAGTTCAATGAACGTATTCAAACAGAGTATCTCAGCCAAGGTTCCTCCCAAGGAACTCACCTGTCCCTCACTGCAGGCAAGAGCAGTTCAGTGTCCTGGACACTGGGACTGTCCCTGAGATTCATCTTGTTCAAGCTCCAGGTACCCTCATACACTGCCCCAAGCTTCTGGATTTTTTGGAATATTTCTCTCTGTTTCCCCATCACATAAAACATGCAGGTCAGCTTGAAGCCCACCAGGTGCTGTCCCTGAAATCACCTTTATTCCCACTGCACCCCTTTAAATCCCACAGCAAGGGACTCCAAGGGGCAGAAATCCCCTTGGAGGACTGGATGAAATCACATGGAATAGTGACTTCACGTTTTAAACTGGTTTTAGGAGAGGTTATTTTACCCACACATAAGGGACAGTAACGCTTGAATCTCCTGCAACACCCAGAAAAACAAAGATACCACGAGATCTCCCTCTGCCTGGGCTTTGGGTGCATGTCCCTCATCCCTCCCTTCCCCTGCAGACACCTCAGTCACACAGTCATCAAATCCCAGAGTGGTTTGGCTGGGAAGAGACCTTAAATCCCACCTTGTTCCACCCCTGCCATGGGCAGGGACACCTCCACCATCCAACCCGGCCTTGGACACTGCAGGGCTGGGGCAGCCACAGCTCCCCGGGGTTCCCTGGCACGGAGGGGCCCTGCAGTGCCAGCAGGGCTCGGGATGGGAGCTCCAGGGGTCACTCAGGGGCACAGGCACCTCACAGAGCACTGCCACGCAGGGACCAGCAGGTCAGAGTGACCAGGACACACACTTCCACAATCCCAGAGGAGCCAGTGTTCTCCACAAGGAAAATGGGTCAGTCATCTGTTCTCGTTGCCCTCGAAATGAAACCTGGCTGAGGGACCTGCTTTGTCCATGATCCCAGAATCAGCCAGCTGGGAAAAGCCCTCCCAGCCCATGGATCCCCCTGGGCCCCATCCCCACCTTGTCCCCAGCCCAGAGCACTGAGTGCCACGGCCAGGCCTTCCTGGGACACCTCCAGGGCTGGGCACTCCAAACCTCCCTGGGCAGCTGTGCCAGGGCTGGACAGCCCTTTCCAGGGAGGAATTGTTCCCAACATCCAACCTGGAACCTCCTTTTGGGCAGCCCTAGGCCGTTTCCCCTCATCCTGTCCCTTGTTCCCTGAGAAAAGAGCCCAACTCCCACATCACTGGCAGGTATTTGGGAATGTCCTATGGAATCCATCAGGATGACTGACCAACCTGCTTTAATTCCTGAACAAGGAGATACAGAAGGATCCCTCGGGGACGAGGCTGGGGAGAGGAAAGATGGGAAGCCTTTCTCAAGTTCGAAACAGGAATGAACCAAACCCACAGTAACTGCAACTATGTTTAGGATGCAAATTACAGAGCTGGGCTCCCAGCACAGGGAGGGGAAGCAGCAGCTTGTCCTGCACTGGTTGGGTTGGATGTTTGGAGGGGGGGAAGGGGTTTGGGGTTTTGGTGGGGAGTTTTTGGGTGGTTTCGTTTGTTTGTTTGTTTGACTGGTTGTGCCTTGTTTTTTAAACATTCGTGGCACAGTGGGTGAGAAAAGTGCCAAGAAACACACACAGGGGCTGGGATGATGTGGCAGCCCAGAATCCTGGGGATGGCTGCTCACATCCCACGTGGGGAAAACCTGCTCAAACACAGAGTCAGGGAACTGCTGGATCCCAGAATGGTTGGAGTGCAAAGGCCCCCTAAAGCTCAGCCTGTTCCACCCCCTGTCATGGGCAGGGACACCTCCCACCAGCCCTGTCCAACCTGGCCTGGGACACTTCCAGGGATCCAGGGGCAGTTCAATGTTCAGCTCAGGGAGCACAAAGGTGTCACACCCTGGAAAACTGCAGGCGAGTGTGTTTGATGCAAACCTCCAAAATTCTGCCATTTCCCTTTGTCCATTCACCTTGGCCCCCTCTGCAACAGGTAAACACCTTTATTGCCTCGGGAGCAACATGAGCAACCCTGACACAGCCAACAGAAAATCTAATTTATAAATGAGATTTACAATGATAAACGTGGAGAACCCTACACTCAGCCACCACCTGAAACAGAACTGCACCATGAACTTAAACACTTTTCTGATTTCTCCTGTTTGTTTTCCTTTCCTCGTTTACATCCACCCTTCTGTTCCAGGGTTCTCCCTCCTCCTCACCTTTAAAGGCTCCCTCCCACCCCCAGAGCACAGGCAGGTCTCACATACCCATGTTATGGACCCAAGGAAATCCTGGCTGCAGGAAAACTGGGACAAATGCAGGGAAAGCCCTGCTGGCTGCTCTCCCTGCCCTGCTCCAGCAGGTCCAGCCAGTGCTGACTCTGCCCCACGTTCCTGTGGTTCCCCAGCCCGGGTGCTCCCAGGTGCTCCCAGGTGTTCCCAGGTATTCCCAGGTGTTCCCAGGTGCTCCCAGGTATTCCCAGGTGCTCCCAGGTGTTCCCAGGTATTCCCAGGTGTTCCCAGGTGCTCCCAGGTATTCCCAGGTGCTCCCAGGTGTTCCCAGGTGTTCCCAGGTGCTCCCAGGTTTTAGGCCAATACTACAGGACCTTTGTTACGAGGTTTCGCTCTTCTTGGAGCTCATCAGCTGTAGGTAACGGCCCAGGGAGGCAGCTCCTGCTCCTCCTGCCCCAGCTCAGCCTTCCCCTCCTGCCCCACTGCTCCTCCTCTGGAAACCCTGGCCCTTGGCTTTCATACCTGCAGCTCCAGGGGCTTCCTCACTGCTGCTGGATGACTCCAATCTAGTCATCAACTCACTGAATCGGCCAAAGATTTGGTTTTTTTTTCTTCTGACAGTCAATTTTGTTTTATTTTGTTTTATTTCCACCTTTACTCCAAAGGAGGCTCTGACCTTTAGGATCTGATAACCACCTCCAGACAGTGGTCTGCACTGAAACTCAGCCTCACCAGCCGAAGAGAACAGAAAAAGGAAAGAAAAAGTTAATTTGCAAATTGTTAAATCTGAGGTTGTTCAGATTCTCGATGTTGCATTTTACTAGCAGAGATAATATCTAACTGCAGCTGCTGCACGAGGATAAAATTGTGCTCAGACCTATTTGTGCTCAGAAATAACTTGTAATTAAAATAAATCAGAATCCCTCTTTGGGGCACAGGTTGATCCGAGCTGTGCTTGACACACACAGAGGGAAGCTGAGTGACTTTCTGATTTGGAGGAACAAATATTCCTGGTGGTTCAAGGAAAAGCTTTCATCCCCCCTCAGCTCACTCACTCGTAAAAATATCATTGGGATGAAGATCTTGAATAAAAACTCAGGGCATACCTGCACTGGCAGAAGAAGTTACTGTTTTGGGCTTCAACTCACATTTCACTTAAACAGTTTAAAATAATTTCTGAACCGTAATAAATACTTTGTTGAAGTATAAAATTAAATGTATTAATTATATAAGGGTGTTTACATTTACTCATCTTAGATTTCAGTAAAAATATGAAGTATTTTTACTCTTCTTTCCTAATTTGAACAAAGAACCCCCCCCCCAATGACTGCTTTCATTCCCTCATCTCCCTCTGTGGATGCTCTTCCTCATTTCTTTGCCCTTCAAGCTCATGGTTCATATTCCAACCTCCCTTTTCTCAGCAGTCCAACATTAATAAAGGTAACTGATCAAAAATATTCCTGTTTTTCCCCTAAGCCTCTTCCTAGGGGGACAAACTGATCTGGAAGTGATTCCAGAGGGACATATCTAACCCTGGGAGGAGAAAAGATAAACCTTTTATATACATTCCAGTGGTCTGGCAACATCTGCTTTTAAAGGCTATTTTAACCATTTCTGATCATTCTTCCAGTTTAACCTAAAATTTCAAACTCTGGTCCCCCCACTGCAGGGATAAGTAACTGTGCACAAAAGTAGGAAAAAATACTTTAAAATGTTATTTTTGCGTGCCCAGCCAGCACAGGAGCATCTCTGGGAACCAATGTGCACCTTCCAGCAGCAGGGCCCCAAATCCTGAAGGCCCAGGTGTCTCACGGGTGTTTTTACAGGTTCTGGACTCAAATGCTCGTGTGAGACCTTTACAGACCAAAACTCACTTCAGCCTGGAAGAGTGTGAGTGAGAAACCCACTGGGCCACGAGCCAGGGAGTGGATTGTGACTCCTCAGTGATTATAACTTGGCAGTGAAATTCTATACGAGCCAAAGGTTCCTTTTTTTACCCCCAGAAATGCAGTGGATCCAAAGCTGGTTTGGAAAACTCTGCAAAAACCTGCCCGTATAACACAGCAAACTTCACTAAACATGAACAGGCAATCAGGCAGTTTAGGAAAAAAAAATTAGTACTAAAAAATGAAGCTTTCCCCTGTCCATGCTTTGCCATTCCTGTCAGAACTGAGGTTTGTTCCTGCAGGACACAGCCCCTGCCACCCCTCAGGGCCTCCAGTTGCTGCTGTGGGAAAGAACTGGATGGCCAGGGACACTCCTGTGGGACAAACCGGGGCTAGGGAATGGGGGATGGAGGCCATCCAGCTGGGAACAGGGCCAGGGGGGTCACACGGGGTCAGGGCTGGGCCCAGCCCTGGTTCAGGTTCTCATCCGAGTCCAGACAAGGGGGTCGAGGGCACCTCAGTCAGGTCGTGGATGACCCCAAGGGGGTGGGATGTGGGTCTGCTGGAGGGCAGGAAGGGTCTGCAGAGGGGTCTGGCCAGGCTGGATCCATGGGCACCCTCACACAGGAGACACAGGGAGGGGCTGGAGCGTGGGCAGGGAAGGGAAGGGAGCTGGGAAGGGGCTGGAGCAGCAGGAGGGGCTGAGGGAGCTGGGGGGGCTCAGCCTGGAGCAAAGGAGGCTCAGGGGGGACCTTCTGGCTCTGCAACCCCCTGACAGGAGGGGGGAGCCAGGAGGGTCCCCAATTCCCAGGGAACAAGGGACAGGAGGAGAGGGAACGGCCTCCAGCTGTGCCAGGGGAGGCTCAGGTGGGACAGGAGGAGGAATTTCCTGCTGGAAAGGGTGGTCAGGCCCTGGCAGGGGCTGCCCAGGGAGGTTTGGAGTGCCCAGCCCTGGAGGTGTCCCAGGAAGGCCTGGCCGTGGCACTCAGTGCTCTGGGCTGGGGACAAGGTGGGGATGGGGCACAGGGAGGATCCATGGGCTGGGAGGGCTTTTCCAACCTCAGTCATTCCGTGATTCCATGAAAACATCCTGGCCTAAGCCCCAGTGTGAGCCCAGCAACCTCCCGTGCCCACGTGGTCAGAAATGGATACAGATCTTACTGGATGCAAGTTAAACAAAGATGGAACAAGTACCAACATTAACCGTGGCTTTCTCTGAAAACTTTCCAAAGCTTTCAACACGACTTTAAAAAGAAGCTCCAGGTTCCCTCAGGACAAAACAGAACAAATTCAAACCCAGGAGAGTCCCAGACCATCTGCATTTCTGTCACTTCAGGTCTGCAAGTGTCAGGTCAGTGCCCAGAACAGAGAGAAATCCCAGCCCTGAGGAACTCCAGGGTCAGCCAGTGCCCAGGGTGACAGAGGCACTGCAGGTTCCTGCCCCAGGTGATATTTTAGGTACCCAGCAACACTCTGTGTTTACACACAGTCAGATCTGTTCCCCAGCAAACCAGAGAGGGGGCAGAGAATTCAGGACACTCAGTGCCCACGACACTGAAATGCTTTACTTGAGTACCCAGAGAGCCAAACACTGATTGCACTGAACTGCCCCAAAGCCTGAGCAGCAGGAATGGCTTTTTACAATCTGTTGGAGGCTGAAGGTAAGGTCTGTATGTGGGATTCACCACGAGCCTGCAAACAAGAGCAAATCCAGCAGCCCAAACTGTCTCCTTAAAATAAAGCAGTGCCACTGTCAGGTAAGGTAATGAAACATTCCACCAGGATTTTCAAGCAGTAAGAAGCTGGAAATACCCTAATTAAGAGCTGTGCTTCCCAAAATGGATCTGGCAAACCCTTCCCAGCCACTGCACCCTGCAGGGGCCCAGCACTGCTCACAGAGCACAGCAGAGAACTCCAAAGCTGCCTCTTCAGCCAAAGGGAATATTCATTATTAGGAGATGTTCTGAGCTCCATTTGTGCCCCTTTCCCTCCTGACCCAGGGTGGGGGATGCAGCAGGTGACACAGCTGGGAGCACTGACAGGACCAACCCAACCCAACCCTCAGCAAAGTTCACCCAGAGCTCCCCTGGCACAGCTGCAGGGAAGGGAAACCCCAGCAATCCCAGTAATCCCAGTCCAGGGGCAGTGAGAAACACCTGGAAATATGAACCACTCTCCTGATCACAGCTGAGTCAGGGATAAAAGGGCTTGCTGGGTTTTAATTCTTTAATTTCATCTCCTACATTAACTTAAAAGCAAAACCAAAGTAAGCCAGAAGTAAAACTTTAATTGGTGACAGGCCATTGCTTCTGTAAAACCAAGCACTGAAAACTAAAACTCCCTTAAGCTTTGGCACTTTCTGTTTTGAAAAATAAGTTAAATTAAGGCCTCAGCTCCCTCCCTGTCTGCCTTATGCCAGAACAACCCCTTCACTCCCCCATCTCTTAAATCACAGAATCATTTAGCTTGGAAAAGACCTCCATCATCACCAAGTCTGTCCTTTGACCCAAATGAAGTTAAAAGCTGCACTGATGAAGACTGAAAAATACCTCACCCCTGTAGTCAATCAGTAACTACTTTGAATTATTATAATTCTAAGTGGTTTTGAACCACAGAACATCCTTCAGACATCCAATCCTTTTAAAATTTAGTAATGAATTGGCACCCTGCTATCATAACTCCCTTTGTTTCCAAAGAGATGCACCTGGCCAAATAAAACTCCACAACAGATATCACATTGTAAGGTCTCCTACCTCTTCTCCCAGATCTAGGCTGCCTAAAAGTCTTCACTGGCACAAGTCTTTTAATAAACACCAAACCAAACAGAGACAACAAAACCATGATTTCTTCTCCCACAGCCAACAAGTTCTGAATGACCCACAGCCTGTTGAAAGAAGCAGCCTGCTCCAAAAAACCAGGGAGCCTGGGACAATCCTGGGGAGCCTGGGACAATCCTGGGGCAATCCTGGGACAATCCTGGGGCAATCCTGGGACAATCCTGGGACAATCCTGGGACAATCCTGGGGATCCTGGGGCAATCCTGGGGCAATCCTGGGGCAATCCTGGGGCAATCCTGGGGCAATCCTGGGGAGCCTGGGACAATCCTGGGACAATCCTGGGGAGCCTGGGACAATCCTGGGGCAATCCTGGGGAGCCTGGGACAATCCTGGGACAATCCTGGGGAGCCTGGGACAATCCTGGGGCAATCCTGGGGAGCCTGGGGCAATCCTGGGACAATCCTGGGACAATCCTGGGGAGCCTGGTGCAATCCTGGGGAGCCTGGGACAATCCTGGGACAATCCTGGGGAGCCTGGGGCAATCCTGGGCAATCCTGGGGCGCCTGGGACTGGGGCAATCCTGGGGCAATCCTGGGGCCTGGGACAATCCTGGGACGGGGGGCCTGGGGCAATCCTGGGGGACAATCCTGGGACATCCTGGGGCAGGGCCTGGGACAATCCTTGGGGGGGAGCCTGGGACAATCCTGGGGCAATCCTGGGGAGCCTGGGGCAATCCTGGGGCAATCCTGGGGAGCCTGGGACAATCCTGGGACAATCCTGGGGAGCCTGGGACAATCCTGGGGAGCCTGGGGCAATCCTGGGGAGCCTGGGGCAATCCTGGGACAATCCTGGGGAGCCTGGGGCAATCCTGGGGAGCCTGGGGCAATCCTGGGACAATCCTGGGGAGCCTGGGACAATCCTGGGACAATCCTGGGGAGCCTGGGGCAATCCTGGCATGGCTTCTGCATTCAGCAGCACAGAACCAGCAGGGAACAATGAGAGGGAGCCCCACGGCACCTACAGGAGCTCCTGGATGTGCCCCTTACCAGTGGGATCCTGGAAAAACCCAAAGAGGATTTAACAGGACAACGTGGCCGAGGAAAAGGCCTCTGGAGCAGCATCCTGGGCAGGTGGAAGCACAGCGAGGATTTAGGGGGCAGAGGAAAACTGGAACTGAAACTTTCTGAACAACTGGTTCAGGCACATGGAATGGTTTGTCACTGGGCAGCCACACCAGACAGAGCACAGAATGATCAAAGGTTTGGGTGGGGAGGGACCCTAAAGCCCATCCAGTGCCACCCCTGCCACGGGCAGGGACACCTCCCACCAGCCCAGGTTGCTCCAAGCCCCGTCCAACCTGGCCTTGGGCACTCCCAGGGATCCAGGGGCAGCCACAGCTTCTCTGGGCAACCTGTGCCAGCATCAGCCTTAATAAACTCTCTGCAGTTCCCCCACTTCTTGGGGTCCCTAAACACTTTGGGAGCACTAAACTGTAGGTTTGGGAAGAAGAAAAAAAGGGAAAAGAAGAAGAAAGAAACAGGAAGAAGAAAGAAACAGTTTTAGGAACCAGAGTAACCAAAGAAACTGGAAGTACAGAGCACAGTTGAAGGGCAGCAACACACAACTACTGCCAACCTCCAGAACTCTGATTCTGTCCCATCTGAGACTTGAAGCAGCACAGAAACAATTTCCACAGTATCTCTGTGCCACCCTGCCCGTTCCCTGTGGCTCAGTAATCCCCTCGGGAAGGAGACAGCACTACACTGGGGCTCTGAGAGTGGGGAGACCCTGGTACGAGTTGCCCAGAGAAGCTGTGGCTGCCCCTGGATCCCTGAAGTGTCCAAAGCTGGGTTGGACAGGGCTTGGAGAAACCTGAGATAGTGGGAGGTGTCCCTGCCGATGGCAGGGAGAGGGGAATTAAATGTTCTTTAAAGTCCCTTCTCACACAAACCATTCCATCATGAGATTCACCTTCCCCAGCCAAGGGATGTGTCCCACAACGACGCAATTCTGTGGGAATTTCAAGTAGAGGAGTGTATCTCACAGAGGAATATTTTTACATGTCCTATACATGACAGAAAACGCAGAAATCACTGCTCCAGGCCACAGGTTTGTCAGAAATGAAAAATTCAGGACCAGTTCTGTAAGAAACAGGCACCTGATAACAGCATTTATGCTTGATCCCACAGTCAGTCCAACAGATCACGGTACCTGGATCACACTGAGGAGCCTCTCTGGGCAGCTCCCACTTTCCTGGGCTCGGTTCCTTCTCCAAACATTTAACCGACGACCTAAAAAGATGGGGGAAAAAAGGAAGTGGTTTGGTTTTTTTCCCTCCGAGAAAGCAGCGGTTTCCCACAGAAAAATTACATCCGCCGTATTTCGCAGACACAACACGGCGCTGCTTTTGCCCTGGTGGTGTCTCCCGCTAATCCCAAGCGCTGGAGCCGCACCCTCCGTGTCCCAGCAGCCGCTGTTCTGGAGCAGAGCGCAGCCCGGCCCGGCCCAGCCCCGCTGCCCGCACAGCCCGGGGCCGCTGCGCGCCGGGGCTCCCCCACGGGCCCCGCGGCCCGGCCCGGCCCCCGCTGGACGCTTCCCCCGGGCCCAGCCCGGCGCCCCGAGCTCCCACCTGTCCCGGGCCGCGGTCGAGGGGTCCCGGTGGGTTCCCGCGGGGTCCGGGTGGCTCCAGGGCCGGCGGGGCCGCCTCAGCCCCGGCCGCGCTCCAACGGTCCCGGCCAATTGCCCCGCGCGGCCCCCCGCCAATCCGAGCCCCGCTGGCTCGCGGCCAGGGCAGCGGCGGGGCCGGCCTCTGAGCCCCCGGTCCGCGCTCCACACACACAGCCCGTCCTCATAACCGTCCGCTTGTCCCTCACACACACAGCCCGCCCTCACAACCGTCCCCTCACACACACAGCCCGCCCTCACAACCGTCCCCTCACACACACAGCCCGCCCTCACAACCATCCGCTTGTTCTTCACACACAGCCCGCCCTCACAACCGTCCGCTTGTCCCTCACACACACAGCCCGCCCTCACAACCGTCCCTCCCCTCACACACACAGCCCGCCCTCACAACCGTCCCCTCACAGCTCCATCCACAGCCAGCCCTCACAACCGTCCCCTCACCCCTCACACACACAGCCCTGTGTTTCCCTCTCTCCCTTACGCATTTTCCCTAAAGGTTATCTTTACACCATATTGCTACAGACGATAGATGCAGATGATGACACCCAGAACGGCAACATACCCGTTTACCTTTGAAAGAAAATCGTCCTAAGATAAACCCCACATAGACAATGTTTTCGAACGCCGATCGTTCGGTGTCGTTTCACTCTAATGCACCCCGAGGGGTTCATTAATAAGAACCCGGGTTACTCACCCCATTCTGGGGCGGGTCGTAACATGGTCTCAGAGGGCATTTCCAACCCAGACAATTCCATGATTCCCTGACCGCATCCACTCCTTCCCACCTGGATACAGGTGCCACCAATTCCATGTTTCCCTGACCGTATCCACCCCTTCCCACCCACATCCCACCTGGATACAGGTGCCACCAATTCCACGATTCCCTGACCGCATCCACCCCTTCCCACCTGGATACAGGTGTCACCAATTCCACGATTCCCTGACCGCATCCACCCCTTCCCACCCACATCCCACCTGGATACAGGTGCCACCAATTCCATGATTCCCTGACCGCATCCACCCCTTCCCACCCGCATCCCACCTGGATACAGGTGCCACCCACCCTCCATCCCTCTCCCCCCACACCTCCCCGGCAGTGCCCACCCAAACCAGCACTGGGAAAAAACCCAGTGAGGGCTGTGGGGAGAAGTGCTGGAACCTGGAAAAACACCAGGTGGTGCCCTGGCTTTAGTTATTTATGTCTCTGATATGGGGAGTTCAGGCTTCACTCTTTCCTACCTGCGGGCTGTGCCCATCCTCCTCCTTCCCGAGGGTCCCAGGGGAGTCCTGCCTGGCTAAAAACAGCTCAGGATCTTATTTACTTAACTAATTAATTATTCGCGTGAATTAAAAAGGAGAAGAACAAGTTAAAATCTGGTGATGTCACCAAGCTGCAACGAGGGTCGGGATGGATTATTCCCACTGGCAGGTTCCCAAGCCCTTCACAACACCTTTCCACACTCAAAAATAGACATTTCTGGTATTTTTAATGTATCCAGGGAAAAGAAATCTCAGGCTCCTGCCCACTCTCAGGTGTCTCACGCTCCTGCTGATTTTACCGAGTTTGTTAAGTGCATTCAGAGCTTTCCTGGCAGAAAATCAGGAGAGCTGGTTTCACACCTGTTTCCCTGAATCCCTCCATTTCAGGGAAATCAAGCTCCCATCACTTGACACAGGTTTTTTCCCTGTTTCTTTCTTCTTCCCAAACCTACAGCTCAGTGCTCCCCAAGTGCTTAGGGACCCCAAGAAGCGAGGGAACTGCAGAGGGTTTATTAAGGCTTAGTAGTAAACCCAAGTTTTCCCCTTAAAATGTGCCAAAAGAAGACATAATGGGTGTCAAAACCAGCTTATAAAGCCAGGAAAGTGCAGTTCCCTGTCAGCAAAACGAGCAGCAAACCTGATGAACCCACCTTTGCCAAAGGGCACGGTTGCATCCCAGTGGACACATGGATTGCATCCCAATGGACACGTGTTCCTGATGGATTGCTCCTGGGTGGGACTGCTCCCTGCTGGTTTAAATGCCCAGAAATCACCTCACTGCCTTAAAATTGCCATTTTTTATTTTTTTTTTCTCTGTACAACCCTCACCAGTTTCCTGATTTCAGCGTGGCCTGTGACAGAGCCTGTGCTGGCACTCACCTGGAAGGCGCTGGAAAACCCTTGGAGTCGGTTTCTGGGCACATCCCTGGGACATCTCTGTCCACCAGATTAAAAAAGTGTTCCTGAAACCTCTGTGCATGAGGCTCAAGGTGACACCTGCCCCTTCAGGACAGGTAAATCCTGTCTGTTGGGAAGCAGGCCCGGGGGAAGCTGCAGCAGCTGCACCGTGTTCGTGGCCCGTGGGATCCCATCCCTGGAATCTGACCACGAGGAGGAGCCCAGAGGCCCCCAAGGGTGAAACTCCCGGCCCAGCTTTTCCAGTATAAAATCCGTGATGCGGCATCGGAGGAGCCTGAACTCAAAGGGACGGGAGACCAGTTCAGCTCAGCTTTAAACTGGGAGAGGAAGGGCTGGGAGATGCAGCAGTGCCAGGGGAGTAAGGAATGTCTGTTTGGAAGTGCAGCAGCTCCACCACTTTGCTATTCTTTATTTTATCTCAGCCACACACCTTAAATGTGAACCGGCTCCCAAAGCTGTCCTTCCCTCTCAGGTGGTTCTGCAGGTGGGGGATGGAGAGGAGTGGGATGAAGGTGGGATCCCTCTGGACAGGGAGCTGAGGCACAGCAGTGCTCATCCCTTCACAGCCCCCCAAGTTCACCTTCCCCCCAGTGAGACCCCTCAGGGCAGTGGCTTTGGGGTGAAAGCCCTTCAGCCCTGCCCAGGGCAGCTCTGACAGTCGAGTGGTTCCCTGCAGAGCTCACGCCTGCTCTTCCCTCCCAGCTCCTCTGCCTTTGTTTGGTGTGTTTTAGACATTATCACACCTCAGATCCAACCAGCTCAAATACTTTTTAATACATTGAAAATGTAAAATAAAGCATATACGAAGTACATACAGTATATATATATACACATATTTCAAATACTTAAAATTCTTATGTAAAATATGATTTTTTTTCTATATTATTTGTGTAAAAATACATTTTCAAATGGTGTCACCTTGATTTTGCTGTACAGCCCCTTGAGCCCAACTGAAGTCCCTTTTAAAAAGGCAAAAGACAAAGGTTTAGGAATTTTGGAACTGTGTTTACAGGCCTGTTGTCCACACAGGAAAAGCCTCTGGGAAACAGTATTGGATTGCTTCTTTGTGAGAATTCCCATTTTTATTGCATTAATGGCAAAAACTGAACCTTTTCAGTTTTCCTGCAAGAACCCCCCCCTTGGCCTCGCCGAGGAACTGCTCCCCCCTGTACCCTGTTATCCACCTCAGAAACCATCCTCTGCCCACGCCTTTTACAGATACTAAAATATATATTACTTAAAATATATTACTGTAAGCTCTTAAACTCGCTCTGCAGTTATAGCAAACATATAGCATTTAAAAACAACCCGGGGAACGAGGGAAATTCGGGATCTCTCCCTCCCAGCACACGCTCTGGCCCCGTGGGACACACACGGACCCCACGCGTTCCCCCAGGCCTGGAACACCCCCTGGCAGCCTGGGAGTGGTGTGTGTCCCCCCAATTAATCTGTGCTAATCAAAGTGAGAATTCAGGGTGCAAGTGCCACCCCAGCCCCTCCCAGCCCCACAGCCCCCCCACATTCCCAGAGCCACCCACATTCCTGCCGGGGGATCCCAGAGTTCAGAGCTGAGCCCCTCCAGCGCTGACCCCAGGGCCCAGCTGAGCCCCCTTCTCCCAGCTGAGCCCGAGCTCAGCTCCCAAGGGATCCTTCCCTGGTGAGGCTATTCCTGAGCCAAACCTGAGTCCCTGCAGAGGGAAACCCCATCCCGCTCCCGTTCTCCAAACCCTCCCGGCCTCACCTGAACCCTCACACTGAGCTTCCCCAGGAGAGAGGCCCCAAACCCGCTTCCAACCCACCCTCCCGCCCCAGGATGGGCTTGGCTGCCCCTGGAGCTGCCCCTGGAGCAGCAACACCCCCCGGGGGTGAGGACCTGAGGATCCCTCGGGCTGCAACGACCTGACCTGGAATCACCACCCCAGCAGCTGTTTCATACAACCAGAACAAAGACACAGCTCCCCAACCAGTGCAACTGCTCAGAACCTCTTCTTTCCTGGGGACTTAGGGAGGGACAGTGACATTCCACACCAAATTCCTTCCCTTGATGCCCACCTGGCTCAAAACCTGAACTCCCAGAGCTGTGCTGGCACTTCCAGTGCCACAACCCGTCCGTGGGGTCTGGGGTTGGGAAGAGAAGTGTTGGTCAGGCTGTAATTCCAGTTCTGCTTCCTGAACAGGGAGACTGAAACCTGAATCTCTTTCCTCACTGAGGTTCCTTTCTCTGCCAAAACCCAAACTCTGACGTCAGGCTTTAGAATCATTTATTTTGGATTTGGGATGCCAGCATTCCCTGCAGTGCTCTTGGATGAATTCCCTGGGAACCCAAGTCTAACGGTTTAACCCACATTGTGACATCCCTTTGTTCATAAATCCAGTGTGAAGGTGGGGCTGTTGTCCTGCAGGAAGGAGCCTCAGCAGTGGGACAGGCTGATCCCATGCCAGCAGCTACACAGGCTGCAGGATCTCCCCTTCTAAAACACATCATCCCACAACCAGCTGCAGCTTCCAAGGCTTTACCCTATTCCAAGAGGGGGGTACTTGCAGTGATTATTACACCAAGCCCATTATCCCAAGGATTTCCTCCCCATCAGTGCCCTCTGCACACCCGCAGAGCTGCTCCACCAGCCTGCACCAGGAGCCTGTTCAAACCAGGGACGGGCCTAAGAGAATTTATTGTCTGAACAGGAGAAAAGTAGCCCAAGCAAAGTGTTGATCCATGAAATGGAACTAAGGCACTGACAGAGGTGTGAACTCCCGAGCCACCACCCACTATCCTGCACTGGCCAGTGCCAGCCTGGGGCCACCTCCATGTCTGGGGTCACCACCCAGCCCACCTGGATCACCAGCCATCCTCCTCTGGATCACCAGCCATCCCACCTGGATCACCAGCCATCCCACCTGGATCACCAGCCATCCTCCTCTGGATCACCAGCCATCCCACCTGGATCACCAGCCATCCTCCTCTGGATCACCAGCCATCCCACCTGGATCACCAGCCATCCTCCTCTGGGTCACCAGCCATCCCACCTGCCATCCTCCTCTGGATCACCAGCCATCCCACCTGGATCACCAGCCATCCTCCCTGGATCACCAGCCATCCTCCTCTGGATCACCAGCCATCCCACCTGGATCACCAGCCATCCTCCTCTGGATCACCAGCCATCCCACCTGGATCACCAGCCATCCTCCTCTGGATCACCAGCCATCCCACCTGGATCACCAGCCATCCCACCTGGGTCACCAGCCATCCCACATGGATCATCAGCCACTCCACCTGGATCACCATCCCCCTCTGGATCACCAACCATCCCACCTGGATCACCATCACCAGCCATCACCACCCATCCCACCCTGGATCACCAGCCATCCTCCTCTGGATCACCAGCCATCCCACCCCGGGCCAGCGAGGGCCAGGCGGGCACATTCCCGTGGGACAGCTCAGGGACCAGCAGCTCCCTGCACTGCCAGGGAACTGGCACAGAGCCCCAAATCCATGCACAGCAGAGGACACCGGTAAAATTTAATGGGATGAAGGAGCTGGAAGCACAGCCAGGGCAGGGATGGTTTGGGAAATGCCAGAGGAACACTGGAATTGTCTTTTCAGCGGCAGCCCGTGAGACACCGGTGAGTGCTCAGGGACACAGGCAGGTCACTGCCCATGGTCTTCTCCAGTGCACACTGCAGCCAGTGCCACTGGGTCACAGCCAGGTGCAAAGATCCTGCTGTCAGGACTGGGACATGGACAAGGGTTACTCAGAATTCCAGGACACCAGCTGGAAGTGGGAAGTGGTGGGAACACACACAGCCTGGGGTATTCCTGGGCAACAACCACCACCAACGCGAGACGCTCGCAGAGCAATTTTGTGCAGTTTTTTTTGAGATTTCAGTTTTAGATTAAAAAAAATTGAGTTCATTTCTAATCCCTAAATCCTCTCCACGGGATGGCTGAGCAGTGATGTGGAATCAGACAGAGGGGGGGCCACTGCTCTGCAATGAATAAGATTCTAATCCCTAAATCCTCTCCACGGGATGGCTGAGCAGTGATGTGGAATCAGACAGAGGGGGGGCCACTGCTCTGCAATGAATTCAAGATGAGCAAGTCCCAGACCAAGTGATGCTGCAGCTCCTGCTCCGGAGGCAGCTGCACTTGCAGGGCAGGGAAGGAAACACTCCTGCTACCACGGGATTTAGTTTGCAACTCCCTTTTCCTTACCATCACCAAATAAATCACAGAACCATGGAATATCCTGAGCTGGAAGGACCATCACGTCCAACTCCTGGCCCTGCACAGACACCCCAACAATCCCACCCTGTGCCTCAGAGCGCTGTCCAAACCCTCCTGGAGCTCTGGCAGGTTTGGGCAGTGCCTGCTCCTTGAAAAACCTCCCAGACAATTATTTCTGCTCCTCCCACCACGTGCCAGGTTCCCGGGGGGAGAAGGGAAGGGGAAGCAGTAGTACAGCCAAGGGAGAGGAAAGGAGGGCTGAGGACCCCGTGCACCACACAGCCGTCCCACTGCCGTGGGAATATTGCTTCAGCTTTAAAAGGCCTTTGGATTCAAAGTGAATTCAGTGCTTTTCCATCAAAAACATACCCAGCTCTGTTCCCTGACCAGGAGGCGGGCAGGGACAGTGTGGGACTGGACGGGCCCACCGAGCCCGGTGGTCTCTGAACAGCCCTGGTGTGACGAGTGCCCCGTGTGAGCCCGTCCTCAGCTCCCGAGGGCACGCGGGGCCACCGCGGGGCTGCTGCAGTTTCCATCCTCCAGCGGAAGGAATCCAGGAATGGACAGTGAGGACGAGCGTCCCCAGCTGTGTCTGGCCCCGTCAGGCACAAGGGGCAGGGGCAGCCCCATCCCCAGCCCATCCTTCCCCTCAGCTGAGCCCAACCCGAGCTGAGCTGAGCCTGGTTTGGTTCTTCAAACACAGAGAGCTGCCCAGAGAGGCCCAACCAGACACTCACTGCCTTTCCCTACACGGAATAAACACAGAATCTTGGAGAGAAACTGGAGATGTCTGACCACGGGGGGGTTGGAGGAGCACAAAACGCTTCCCAGAACGTGGCAGGTCCGAGGGTGACGCTTTGTGCCCCTCACCTGCCCCCGTGTCCCAGCAGCTGCTGGCCCTGGGCTGCAGGAGGGCACCTCCCAGCTCACTGGGAACGCCCAGGAGAGCAGATTCCTGCCCGGTCCTGACAGTCCCAGCACAGCTGTGTGAGCTCTGCTCTCAGTGGTTCAGGGGGCACCGACAATCCCAGTTCCTGAGCTGTTCCAGGGACTCTGGGCCCCATGGCCGGGACAGTTCCTTCTTTCAGTTTGCCCAGTCACACACCCAGGCACCACCTCCCTCACAATGTGTGACTGGAAGTGCCTCCCGGGAGAGGATCTGCAGCTCAGAAACCCCAGCCCATATTGCACAGCCCAGGAGCCTCCTGGGAACAGCCAGGTCACGGGGGGAAGGCAATGACTGGAAAGGCTGGCACGACACTGGCAGTGCCTTCCAATTCCCAAAGATTTGAACCAGAGGGCAGCCAAGGGAGCCCTCTCAGGGCTCTGTCCCCGGTCAGCACACACGGATGGATTGGGATTATCCCGTTCTCCTCCTTGCCAGGAGAAGACCAACCACAGGCTGCGGGTTGGAGCCCCCACGTCGAGCAGAGCTCAGCAAACACGCTCAGAGCGGGCTGGGGTTACTGAAACTGCAGCACAAGTCAAACACTACCTCCTAAAAGATTGAAAAAATATCTTTAAACAAAATAATGTGACATATTTACATAATTCCTTAAGTGCAAACTCTTGTCACAATTCACGCAGTCGAGCGCGATCTCGACTCCCTGTACAAGAAGGTGCTCTTTCGTTAATGAAAGAAGGACTCTACTCTGTTTTCCTGATTCAGTAACGTGTCTCTTGTGCAAGGCAGTAAAATTCCTGTTTCTTCCCAACATAGTTCCGAAAGCAAACCCTAAATGGAGCCATCCTCTTCCCCACGAGCCGTCCCGGTTACCGCACGACGAGGCAGGAGACGCAGAGCTTGGAGGGGCCGATGCAGTCATCGTGGCAGAAGGCCCCGCAGCCCTTGCACATGATCATGGCTTTCAACCTGCAGTAACATTTGGAAGGGGGGTCCTCCACGCCGCCGTCCTCGGCGAAGGCCTGCACCGGGAGGGGCTGCCCGTGCCCGCCGGAGCTCACGGCCTGGCCGGCGGGGATGGTGGTGACGGTCACGGAGAAGGACATGACGTTCCCCATGGAACTGGCCAGCTGGTTGCACTCGGACAGCCCCGTGATGAGTGAGCCCTGGCTCACGTCGGGCGAGGTGGAGACGTTTATGGTGCCGCTGTAGCTGGGCCCCAGGAGCTGCGCCCCGGCAGAGCCCTTTGGGGGGTGCGGGGCGGGGAGCAGCGGGGGCTGCGCCGAGTCCGGGGACGGGGCGGGAGGCCCGAAGAGCTCCGGGCTGCTGTGCATCCTCCCCCTCATGGCGTGTGCCATCTGCTCCTGCGCGGCCTGCAGCAGGTCCCGGGCCAGCGCGGTGCCGTCCAGCGCCGCAGTGCTCTCCTTGGTGCCGGCTGCCGGCGCTGCCTCGGCCTTCCCGGCCCTCGTCCCCAGGGAGCCGGGACCCACGGGGCTGGTGCTGTGAGATCCCCGCTCTCTCTCACGCTGACCGGACGCCTGCGGCTCCTCCTTGACGCCCAAGTGCTCCCGCTCGTCGCCGGTGCTCTCGTCATCCGCGTCCTCCTCGCTGCTGCTGCCCGGGCCGGCCCCCTCCTCGCACTCCCCAAACTCTGCCCTGGGACCCTCCGCGGGACTGCTCAGCCCCAGGCGGAGTTCGGGGTTCAAGGAGAAGCCTCTCCTCAAACTCTCCGAGCCGCGGCCGTAGGTGGAGATGTTGAGCAGGTAATGACCAGACATGGCAGGCTTGGACGTCCTCCTGCCCGTGAAGCCCAGCATGAATCTCTGGCTGGTGGAACTGTTCTCCACTGGGAAACCTGAGTGTGGGAGGTTCAGCTGCGAGGGCTGAAGGACGGGCAACAAATTCTGCCTCTGCACCCTCTTGATGAGGGTCTGGAGGATCTGCTCCTGGGTCGCCTTGCTCAGCGCCTCGTGGCACTGGTGCTGCTCATGGCCGGGCTCCTTTCCCGAGGGGAGCGGGAAGGTCCTTGGAATGTGAGGCAGAGGCCTGTTCTGGCAGAAGACCTTCCCGAGCTGCTGTGAGGGCAAACCCGACGGTCTGTCGCCCGCCTCGGCCCCGGTGCCGTTCCCCACCGCGCCGGGAGGAGTCACTACCCCTTTCTCTTCCCGAGGAGCCAAGGGCACCGCTTTCATCTCTGCTTTGGTGAGCGGCTTCGGCAGGATCTGCTCCAGGGGGACGCTCTTGCCTTGGAGCAGCTGGGTGACCAAAGGGTTGTTGGCAGGAATACTGGAGCTGGCTTTGGGCAGGGCCCCGCCCGGGGGGGTTTTAAGGCCGGGTGCTGCTGAGGGAGCGCCGCAGGGTGGGACGGGGGCAGGAGCGCCCACAGCTCCAGCCTGGGCCTCGGGGCCTGCGGATGGAAGTGAGGACACCAGGGGGGCAGGGGATTTGCTTTTGGACTCGTCAGAGCTGGTCCCTCCCGAGGCCGTGGGTGCTCCCGCGGGTACGGCCGTGCCGGTGCCGCAGCCGGGCCCGTCCCCGAGCGCCGGAGCCCCGCGGGCACAGGGGGCCGTCCCCGCTCTGTCCCCGGTCCCGGCACGCGGGGATCCCGTCCCCGGGGTCACCGTCACCTGCGGGGGGCTCGGCCCGGCCCCCCCGTTCCCATTCCCACTCCCATTCCCATTCCCACTCCCATTCCCTAGTGCCGGGGCTGTGCAGGAGGAGCCGGTGCCGGGTGCTCCGGGCCGGGCGGGGGCCCTTGGCTGTAGTTGTGCTCCAGAAGGATTGCCAGGAGCTCCCTGCTCCGCCGCCGGGCTCTCCACCTGGGAACAGGGCCCTGGGCACTGGGGAAGAAACCTTCTCGAACCTCCCCCGCTTCCAGCTCCTGCCAGTTCCAGTGCGTTCCCCGCCGTTCCAGTTTGGGTTTGGGTGGTGCCGCTGCCCGGGGGTGTCCCCCCGCCCGGGCCTGGCCCCGGCACGGCCCCCCCGGCCGAGGCGGCGGCGGCGGCGCTGGCGGCGGCGGCGGCGGCCGCTGCCCTCTGAGCCTTGGCCTGCTGGGCTCTCGCCTTGATGTCGGCCAAGGTCCTGGCCCCTGTCCTGCCCGGACTGGCGAGGGAGAGGGGGAAACGTGCCCTGGGAGAGACCTGGCCCGCAGGAAATGGCATCGGGGAGATTCTGGAGACGGGAATCTGGAACAGAGCAGAGCAAAGCGCGGCTGAGACACGGGGAACGTCCCACCCGCGGGCTGGGGGCTTCAGGGCTGGCCCCCTGAGGGGGTTAGTCTTAGAGAACCGGCTGTAGTTTTGGGGAAGCCCCTTTGGAGACATCCCTCCTCTCCAAACAAGTAACAGGAGAGGTGCAGGGCCCTTGGATCTCACCCCCAGTTTAAGTGCAGTACAACCCCAGCGGCTCAGGGTGGAGCTCGTCCCTCACAGTCACAGCGAGAACCATCGGACACTCAGAGCCCACCCAGCTCCTCCCTGCAGGGCTGTCCCACACCTGCCGGCCCTTCCTCTGCTCCACACTTCCCTCAGATGGAATTTCTGCCCTTTGGAAGGCCGGTGTCACCATCCTGCTCTTCCCCCTGCACACTCGTCCCCTCGGTGTCTTTGTACAAACCATAATAATCCCTCCGCCTGGAGATTAAATGCCAATATTTCAGTCCTTTCTTCCAAAACATTCCCCTCAGTGTCCCAGTTGACTTTCTCTACGTTTGCTCTTTCCAGCTGAGCCCTGCCCTGCCCTCGGTGCTCCCCTGTCCCCCCTGCAGGGACCTCAGGGGGTTTATTTGAGGTTACATTTGTTTTCCATATCCACAAAACCTCCCTGAGTCCCACTGAGCTCTGAGCAGCCACTTCACCACTTCTCTCTTTGTTTTGGGAATGACACACCTGTCCCCATGTTCTCCTGCTTTTGCAGTCACCATCTGCAGTCCCTTCAACTCACCCTGTTAAATCCAACCCCTTTATTTCCCTGGCAGCCCAACCAGCCTTCCTGGGTGCTATTCCAGGTCTCCTTATGGCCCCCCAGTTCTGTGTCACTGACAGTTCCATTGCTGCTTTCCTGCCTTGGGGCTGTACTGAGCAACACGGTGAGAATAATGAACTGCTTGTAAAGCTCTGAGTTCGCAGCCTTTTAGTAAATCAAGGATACTGATATAGGGGAGTAGAATTCCCAGGACACACAGAAATGCAGGAATTAAGTGGTTTCCCATTAACAGCTTCTGCCTAAGGCCCCAAACCAGCAGGTTCAGCAGCAGGTGCCTGGTCCTGTGACCTGGCTCCCAAACCCGAGGGGCAAAGCCTGGAATGTTTCTGTCCTGCCCGTCCCAGCAGTGACCAATTGCCCATTTCCTTTCCCAGGTGGGTTCTTGGGAAGACTGGGCAGGCTCAAGGGCCTCTGGAACTGAGGTGTTTCCCCAAATGCTCCTTCCCTGCTCCTCAGCTGGCACTGCTGCCCTCGGCTGCTGCAACCATCTGCAGTGGTGCCACACGGCCTGTTCCAGACACAGGAGTAACTCAGTGCTGAACTGGCTCTCAGGAAGCCATGGATGGCATTCCTCCTGGAGCTGGACCTCCCACACCCACAAGGCTCTCTGCACCCCTGCTCTGTCCTTACAGCCTGGCAGTCCCTCTGCAGCTCCCCCGGTTCCACCCTGGTACCTGGCACAGCAGAAGGTGTCCCTGCCCATGGCAAGGGTGGGATGAGATGAGCTTTAAGGTCCCTTCCCACCCAAACCCTTCTGGGATTCCCAGATTCCACGGGAGGCCCCCGTGTGCGGCCGGGCCGTGGCTCTGTCCCCGTTACCTTGAGGGGGGGCACTCGTGGCACGGGGGTCCCGGCGGCAGGAAAGGGCTGGGGCTGGCTCCGAAATGCCTGGTGGTGCCGGCAGGGCTCCACCACCCGGGGCTTCTTCTCAGGGGTGGCTGGAGCTTCCTCGGGGCTCTCTGACTTCCTCTTGTGGGCCTCCACGCTGACCTCCATGGCCTCACTCACGGGGGGCTTCTTCTCGGGCGGGGCCGGAGCCCCCGCCGGGCTCTGCCCCTTCGCTGCCGCCTCCCCTGCCCCGGGGCTCTTTGGTTTGCTGGGGGCACCCAGGGCCTCGCTCCCTGGCACCTCCCTCGCTGCACTGTGCTTCCTCTCTTCCTCTGGCTTCTGCCTGGCGGCACTTTGGGGTCTCTCCTGAACGGATTCCCCTTGGACTCTCTCTCTGACAGGGGGAGAACGGTCGCCGGGCTTCACCGAGGCCTCGGGGGGCTTGGCCGGCTTTGGTGCGTCCTCTCTTCCTTCCTCTCCCCCTTTTTTCGCTGCTGGTGCTCCCTGGGCTGGCTGTGCTTTGGCCTCGGGGGCAGAGGTGCCGTGCTCCCGGCGTGGAGCTGCCGGGGCGCCGCGGGGCTGGGCGGGCTCTGCCTCGGGATGCGCCGTCAGCCGCTCCGACTCCTCGGGGCTCAGCCCAGAACTGGCACAGAAACAGAGGCAGAGTCGGTAAAACATCTGTGCAAAACCCACACACGATCCCTGGGGAAACAGGGGCAGGATCCTCTGCACCCCACACCCCGAATAAAGGTCTCACATAGCTCTGAGAACCTTCTGTGCTGTTACTTCTTACATGAAAAACAGAAATCGGTATCAAAGTTTAAAACCACCTAAATGGGACACCAGGAAGCTCCAGGCCTCTGTCCAGACACTGATTTTCCAGGCTGCAAATCCAAGGGGTTTGGCCAACAGTAAATACTCCCTGTATCAGCCACCACAGGCTCCTGTGCAGGGTGGGAACAAGCCCCTGGCTCGGGGCTGCCCTGGGCCCACACGCTGACTCTGGCAGGAAGGGACACATGGAAAAAACGTGGAATCTAATTCCCAGGGTGATTAGCTTCATCCACCCCTCTCAAAGAACCATCAGATTCTGTTTTGTTCCCAAACATGACCCCACGAAGCCTGAGGAAGCCCAGCCCAATGAGACCCTGGGAATGGTTCCTACCAGAGAAGCTCTCAGGAGCTGGAGGGAACTGAGGTCCTGCTATTCCACATGTCCCCTCCACGTTGTCCTGCTGTCCCCTGTCCCCCTAAAGCTCCAAGACTGTGGCTGTTGTCACCTTTCAGCACCCAGAGCCCTGGGTGAGGTGGCTGAGTAAAGCTCCTACCAATGCACCAGGTCACCTGGACCCCCAGCCTGGTGTATTCCTGTAGTTGGTACTACAGCTTGTACATACACACACCCCAGCCCTGGCTCACCCACAGCATCCCCATCAGACCATGGCATGATCTGATGCTCTGGAGGGTTAAAACACCCTGGATTAATGGGAAGCAAACGGACTTGCAGGCCCAGAACGAGCAGAAAATCTGGATAACAAGCAGAAAGGCAGGATAAGAAATCCCTTATCAGTTATTTATGTGTCTGCTCCTTCCCAGGTTTCTCAGTAACTCACACAGAAACCTGGAAACCTCCCCATAGCCCAGAGGGTGGGAAAATCTTAAACCAAGAGGAAACACAGGATAAAAGACGGGCAGGTTTGGGAGTTTAACCAAGAGCTGTGGGATTGGAGACGTGGGCAGCACACCAGAGGTGGGACATGCTCAGCCACCACAGCTCCAAGGGCCTCCAGAGCCCCAGCACCAGGAGAACCACGGGAGTGGCTCAAAGGATCGTGGCAAGGAATGGGAAAAGGTGTGAAGTCCAAGGACATCCTGCCTAAGGAGAACAGGGCTGCCCAGGGCAAAGCATGAGGCACTGGGGCAGCAAACAGCTCGTGCCTGGCCTGGATCCCTCTGGCACTTCCCAGCTCCCTGGCGGGCAGGTGAAGCCAGAACCTTCCTCAGGGGTCAGGACTAATGGACAGCAGTGTCTGTGGCTGGACAGACACACAGCAGGCACCCCTGGCCAGGCAGGGCCCGGGCACAAGCTGAGCTCTCACCTCTGCCCGTAGTAGCTCTCGAAGAAGTGCTCCTTCCACAGCTCCACCTTCTTCTCCTTTTCGATCTCCTGCCGGATCCGGAGCTGCATCTCCGGGGTGAACTCGCCTGCGGGTGCCAAAGGGGGGTTGTCAGAGCCAGGAAAGGGTGGATGGACCAGGCCCAGCCCAGAGCCCTCACCCCCCCAGGACAGCCCTGTCCCAGGAGCCCCGGCACCCCGGGATGCTGCAGCCCTACCTGAGCCCCAGGGGCTCCTCTGGACACTCTGCTGGCACAGGCAGGGCAACAAACCCCCCTCACACCCCCGAGGGGCACATTCCCACCCAGGGGTTTGTGGCTGCCCACAAACGTTCCCCTGTGCCCTCAGAGCCCTCCCCAGCAGCTCTGGACCGTGAGGGTGTGTGAGATGTGTTGGTCCCGTGAGGGCATCGCTGACACCACGGCAGGGCTTTGATGACCTGAAGGTTTGTCTCCTTCCCACACCATTCCCAGGAGGGGAGTGACAGGAATCAGGTGTTCTCCAACACTGCAGTCACCAGAGAGGGGATTCCCCAAAGGGATCCACAGACATGGAATGGTTCCATCACTGCACAGTTGGACTCTCGACAATTTGCTCAAATAGCAGGATTGTAAGAAATTCTTGCTGAGTTTGTTCTCTGTGCAGTGACTGAAATCTGTCCAAAGGGAAGCTGAGTGTCCCCTGGGAGCACAGTTCCTGCCAGGGTGGAATTGGGGCAGTCCAGGGAAGGGAGCTGGGAAGGGGCTGGAGCAGCAGGAGCAGCTGAGGGAGCTGGGGGGGCTCAGCCTGGAGAAAAGGAGGCTCAGGGGGGACCTTCTGGCTCTGCAACCCCCTGACAGGAGGGGGGAGCCGGGGGGGGTCGGGCTCTGCTCCCAGGGAACAAGGGACAGGAGGAGAGGGAACGGCCTGGTCAGCCCTGGAAGGGGAATCCCCTGGGCATGAGTGATATTCCTGCCTCCTGGAGGCACTCAGGATTGGTGCTGCAGTCTTTAGGAAACTCTGGGAACAGGCCATGCCTCAATTCCACAGGGCAGGAGGTGGTCCCTGCCCCCAGAGAGTGATGTGATGTGATCAAATAATGGAAATAAACACCTCTAAGTTCAAGGTAAAATGAATGTTGAAGGTGCAGGAGCCTCACAGATCAGCAAATGGCTGACTTTGTGCTGTACAGAACCACCAAACCTGTGGCATGGTTTGGGTGGGAAGGGACCTTAAAGCTCATCCTATCCCACCCCCTGCCATGGGCAGGGACACCTCCCACTGTCCCAGGTTGCTCCAAGCCCCGTCCAGCCTGGCCTTGGACACTCCCAGGGATCCAGGGGCAGCCACAGCTTCTCTGGGCAACCTGTGCCAGGGCCTCCCCACCCTCAGAGGGAAGAATTTCTCCCTAATATCCAATCTAAACATCCAAACTGACATCTCCAAGGACACCACACTGACCCTGGCCGAGGACACAGTGCCCAGCTCTGGCAACAGAACTCCCCTTCCCTCCTGAGCTCAGCAGTGTCTCTGTTCAGGACACAGTGCCCAGCTCTGGCAACAGAACTCCCCTTCCCTCCTGAGCTCAGCAGTGTCTCTGTTCAGGTACCACAACTCTGGAGTGCCACAGCTCCACCATCATTTCAGAGGCATTTTAAACACATTTTTCCTTCTTTTCTCATCTTTCCCAGAGATTTTCTCTATTCCACATTTTAAGCTGAACAGAGAACTCCCTCTGCAGTGCCTCTGACCTGGAGGTCCCAGAATTCTGGGCTTGCCTTCGCTTCCAAAGGCTGGGCAGCCTGCAGTGAGTCCCTGCAGGGCTCCATGGAACAGCCTCCAGGCATTCCCCAGCCCCTGCCCAGCTGGGAGCCTGCTGGGCTCGGGGAGGGGAGGATTTACCTTCTGACAGTCTCTCCTTCCAGCCCTGGGCGGCCGAGGTGAAGAACTCGTTGTTGAGCGCGGAGCCGCTGAGCTTCATCAGCCCGTCAGCCCCCACCTGCAACAGGACACAGGACAGGCAGGTCACCCCTGGGCAGGGCAGGGAATCGCCCTGGAACACAGAAGGGAATCGCCCTGGAACCAGCAGGAGCCCCAGGGCTGCCACAGGTCCCTTGGGAACCCCCCTGGAACTCGCGCGGGGAAAAGCAACAGCGTCAGTCTGGCCGTGCCCGGCCAAGGCAGGATCCTGGGGCTGTGGGAGCTCCAGGATGGATCCTGGGGCTGTGGGAGCTCCAGGCTGGATCCCCGGGGCTGTGGGAGCTCCAGGTTGGATGCCCAAGGCTGTGGGAGCTCCAGGTTGGATCCTGGGGGCTGTGGGAGTTCCAGGCTGGATCCCCGGGGCTGTGGGAGCTCCAGGCTGGATCCTGGGGCTGTGGGAGCTCCAGGCTGGATCCCCGGGGCTGTGGGAGCTCCAGGTTGGATCCTGGGGGCTGTGGGAGCTCCAGGTTGGATCCTGGGGGCTGTGGGAGCTCCAGGCTGGATCCCGGGGGCTGTGGGAGCTCCAGGCTGGATCTCAGGGGCTGTGGGAGCTCCAGGATGGATTCTGGGGGCTGGGGGAGCTCCAGGCTGGATCCTGGGGCTGTGGGAGCTCCAGGCTGGATCCTGGGGCTGTGGGAGCTCCAGGATGGATCCCAGGGGCTGTGGGAGCTCCTCCTCACCCTCACCTCAGCTCAGCCCTCCACAGCCCTGCTGCTGCCCACACATCCATGGTAGCAACACCCCCCCAGCTGAATCCCAGAAGGATTTTCCAACCATTGCACCTCCTGCACTGAAGAAAAGGGTTGCTCCCACTGACATAAATAAAGGATTTGGGTGTCTGGAACCACAGGAACACGGAACCCCAGATGGTTTGGGTTGGAAGGGACCTCACGGCCCATCCAGTCCCAGCCCCTGCCAGGGGCAGCGACACCTCCCACTATCCCAGGTGGCTCCAGCCTGGCCTGGGACACCTCCACGCCCCGCTGGGCAGGACCCCCGTGTGAGCCCCCTCCATACCTGCCTGTCGACCTCGGGCAGCAGGAGCAGCAGGCGCTGCTGGCACTCGGGGGGCAGCCCAGAGAAGGTGTGCTTGTTGATCAGCGCCCGCAGGTTCGTGTTCACCAGGATCGAGTCGGGCGTCTCCACGTCGATCTCGGCGCACTTGGCCCTCTTGAGCTGCCCTGCAACCAACCACAGCCCCGTCACACCAACCCCGAGGGGCTGCAGGGCCCCTCTGGAGCCCCCCCCTGCACATTCCACAGCAGGAATCCCTTCTGGGGCTGGGGAATCACGTCTGACTCTGCATGTGCAGCCAAAAGCAGAGTTGGGGGGTCCCTCCCAGCCAGAACATTCCACACCTGAGGCACTGCAGCCTGGCTCAGTCACCCTCTTGTCACTCAAGAAGGGGTTCTCAGGAGTGTTTCTAGAACTCCTTTTATCCACATCAATTTTCTGTTCCAAGCCTCCAGTCAAGGTCAGTTTGATCCTCTGGATTTCTCCTTGGACTCTCCTATTTGTTCACGGCAAAAAGCGTTCCAGGAGAACCCATCAGCTCGTTGTGCTCGTGTGGAACCCCCCCAGCAGACACAGGGGAACCCCAGGGGGACCTTGCTGTCCCTCTGCTTTGCTGTGTGAGAGCCCCCACGTCCAGCACTGCCCTTTGTGCCCCAGCTCTGGGGCTGTGCTGCTGGTTCAGGGGGGATGACACAGGAAGGGAATCACGGAATGTCCTGAGCTGGAAGGGACCCACAGGGACCATCTAAGCTCAGATGTTTAATATCTCCCATTTTGCTGATAATGCACTTCTGATCCAAGCTTCAAACCCTGTGGGGGGTGGCCAGTCAGACTGGGATGCACCCAAAGGAAATGGAACACAGCAGTGATACCCAGGGAAGGGCTGGAGCTGTGCCAGGGCAGGGGCAGGTGGGACCTCAGGGAAAGGTTCCTCCCCACAGGGTGGTTGGCACTGCCCAGGCTCCCAGGGAATGGGCACAGCCCCAAGGCTGCCAGAGCTCAGGGACAGGGGGGGATTGTTGGGGTGTCTGTCAGGGCCAGGGGTTGGATGGATGATCCCTGGGGGTCCCTTCCAGCTCAGGACATTCTGTGATCCTATAAGAAGATCAACACCACCCTTGGTAAATGTAAAGAGAACCCCAAAGGTCAGGAGGGCTGAGAAAGCCCAGACCCCAGTGAGGGGCCGGGAGCCAAACCACAGCAGGGTCTGAAGGGTGAGCATCTGGAAGGGATTTCTTTTTCCCTGTTCATGTTATCAGAGTGTGTAAGGACATTAAAAGGTCTGACAGATAGTGCAGGTCCTTTTGTGCTCTCAAACAGCTGCAAATTCCCAGGAAAAAGCCCTGATGAGGAGGACTGAGAGAGGCTGATTTGCACATGGAAGGTTGAATTATTCATCCTAATTATTTATCCCAATTCCCACAGCAGACTGGCAGCACCTCCCAGGGCTCCCCAGAAGTCCCCCCAGCAACAGAATTAACACACTTCACTCAGTTCTGCTCTTCCAGGCTTTTGTTCTGCCCTGGAGCAGCCCGAGCTCTGGGAGCAGGGCAGTGGGGCTCTTACTTGCATGGAGCCTGTCAGATCTCTGGAATGGCTTCTTGCCCAGCCCTGGCAGGGAGTTCTCGAGCTTCACAGAGGGAGAGGAGCTGGAGGTGGAGTTCTGGGGGCTGCTGGACTGCCCCTCTGCCTGCTTCCCTTCCCAACCTGCAGGGAAAAGAGACCTTGGGACACAGGCACGGGCAGAGCAAGGCCCTGTTTGGATGGAACAGGTTCTCTGACACACAACCCCAGCCCTGGAGTCAGGGACAGGCACCTGCAGGACACAAACACTCCTCTGTTCTTGGAGCACTGACTGCCCAACAGGCTGAATGCAGGACACCCCTCTGGAACCATGAGACTATCCCAAAACAAAGGGATGGACAGCCCTGCCATGTGTGGGTTGAGGCTATTTTCCTGTGAGTCCCCATTTATTTCCCACCTGGAATAGTGGGAATCCAACCCAGGAATGTCCTGTTAACACTGCAGAGTTAACAGAGTTCCTGTTAGAGTTCACCATCAGGAAAAACCTCTTCACACTTTATGTGTCCTTTCTAAACTTCACTGTCACAGCTTTTGTTCCCTCAGCCAAGCCCCGGGAATTCCTCTTCCCTCCCCTTTGCAGGACTCAGGAGACAGTTCCACATCCTCCTTCCGAGTCACACTCAGCCAAACCAGACAGATCCCACCCCTGGGATTCTCCTCACACATTCCTCACCCCCACGTTCCCCTCTGGGGGAAGAGCTTCCTCCCCAGCTCCTCCTGCCTCCCTGTCCCTCCTCCTGCCAGGGAGAGGAATTAACCTGAGCTGCTCTCCCCTCTGCTCTCTTTAGTTTGGGTGAGCACCAGGCACTCCCCCCAGTCTGGAAAGGTGCTCAAGTCCCAGATCTTGGAAGAGAAAGAGTTGTGACATAGGATTAAGTCACAAACTAAATGAATTCTGGCTCTAATTAATGACTTGCACTAATCAGTTCCTTCCCCTGCTGTGCCAGCTCTGTTTCTCTCTTCCCCTCCTCTGCCTGGTTCCTTTCCCTCCCTTGTTCCTCACATGGGCTGTTCTGGCTCTGACTAAATCCCAGAAACTGTGGAATCAGTGCATTGCTTTCCAGCAGAACATTGTTCCCTCCTCACCTATACATTTAATTTACTCCTCCTCCCCCCCCACATCCCACTGTCCCTGCTGGGAGCTGTCCCTGGGAACTGCCACAGGGACAGGAGGGGGAAAAGGGACTCCATGGGTGCTGATAAAACCCCCCCAGAGCCCCTCGTGCCACAGGAACCTCCAAAGCTGTGCCAGGAATGGATTTACAGCCTGGCTGGGGGTGCTGAACTCCCACTGATCCCACCCAGAATCAGAGGAGGAAGTCAAGGAAAAGCCTGGAAGCAAGAAAGGATCCTGATCTGAGCCCAAGGAAAGCATTTAGGGCTGAAGGTACAGAGCAGGAAGGGCCAGAAACTTGTTGGGAGTTTCTGGCCCTTGCACCAGTGGCACCTCCCAGAGCAGGCTGGGGAACATCCCTCGGGAATGAATCCCACTCCTGCCCCAGGAATGAATCCCACTCCTGCTCCAGGAATGAATCCCACTCCTGCTCCAGAAATGAATCCCACTCCTGCCCAGGAATGAATCCCACTCCTGCCCCAGGAATGAATCCCACTCCTGCCCAGGAATGAATCCCACTCCTGCCCAGGAATGAATCCCACTCCTGCCCTGGGATGAATCCCACTCCTGCCCTGGAATGAATCCCACTCCTGCTCCAGGAATGAATCCCACTCCTGCCCCAGGAATGAATCCCACTCCTGCCCCGGAATGAATCCCACTCCTGCCCTGGAATGAATCCCACTCCTGCCCTGGAATGAATCCCACTCCTGCCCTGGGATGAATCCCACTCCTGCCCTGGAATGAATCCCACTCCTGCCCTGGGATGAATCCCACTCCTGCCCTGGGATGAATCCCACTCCTGCCCTGGGATGAATCCCACTCCTGCCCTGGGATGAATCCCACTCCTGCCCTGGGAATGAATCCCACTCCTGCCCTGGAATGAATCCCACTCCTGCCCTGGAATGAATCCCACTCCTGCCCTGGAATGAATCCCACTCCTGCCCCGGGACAGGCTGAGGACAGGGGGAGCTCCCAGGGGCACTCCCAGGCTGAGCTGCTCATGGCTCTGGGAAAGCCCTGAACCTGCACAGGGAATTTCAGCTGAACACTCCCACAGCTACACCCAGAACATGCAGGAGAGACTGTTTTTCGTGCTAATACTGTTTTACTGCTGTTCCAGAACCTTCCCTGGCTGTCTCTGCTCCGGGGATGGAGTGGGGACACCGGGAATTCCCCTGGCCTGCAGAGGGACTGGCACTGCTGGCCACGTTCCACATCCCAGGGAAGGAGTGTGGAGAGCCCAGCCCTGCTGGGAGAGCCAAGGCTGTGCCAGGGAACCCTCGGACACCAGAGCCAGGACAGGAGCACCAACCTTTCCTCCCGCAGCCAAACAGGGACCACCCTCTATTTCCTCTTACACCTGCTGGAAAAAATGGGGTTTCCTTCCCATTTCAGCTTTCTCATTTACCAGAAAGCTGAAGCAGAGACACTGGGAAATTCCCACCTCTGCTCTGGAGCCAGGCTGGGAGAGCTGGGGGGGCTCAGCTGGGGAAGGGAAGGATCCAGGGAGACCTTGGAGCCCCTTCCAGAGCCTAAAGGGGCTCCAGGAGAGCTGGAGAGGGACTGGGGACAAGGCCTGGAGGAACAGGACACAGGGAATGGATCCCACTGCCAGAGGGCAGGGAGAGATGGGAGATGGGAAAGGAATTCTTCCCTGTGAGGGTGGGGAGGGGCTGGGTTGGGATTCCCAGAGAAGCTGTGGCTGCCCCTGGATCCCTGGAAGTGTCCCAGGCCAGGTTGGACGGGGCTTGGAGCAACCTGGGCTGGTGGGAGGTGTCCCTGCCCATGGCAGGGGGTGGCATGGGATGGGATTTAAGGTCCCTTCCCACCCAAGCCTGGGATCTGGTGATTCTGTGACTCAGAACCAGGCTGGCAGAGCCAGGACCCACTTGGGCAATCAGTTACACTGGAAAGAATTCAGGGAAAACGGGCTGGAAGTAACTCCCAAGAATTCCAGATACCCTGGGAAACGCTGCTGCTGTTCAGGGAGCTCCTGCCCTGCTGGGTCAGCCAGGGCAGGGCAGGGACCTCCTTCACTCCTAACCCAGCACAAATGCTGGAAACCTGCTGGGATCTCTCAGGTGAGAACCTGCTCCTTGGCACAGGACATGGAATCCACCCTGGGGAACGAGCAGCCACTTGGGAAAACATCAGTGCCAGCACAAACAGCCCTGATTTGCCCAGCCCTGGGCAGCAGCTGAGCACAGGGAGAGGCTTTAACCAGGCAGTGGCACAGTGGGATCCATCCAAGATCCATCCCTGCCCCAGTGCATCCCCACTGAAACCAAAGCCAGGGAAACAGGAGCTGGGCCGGGGCAGGGGCAGGAGAACAGCAAAGAGCACTTTCCCTGCTGTCCCCTGGACAGCACACGGAGCAGAGGGGCTCTCCCACCCCCAGAGGGGCTCTCCCACCCCCAGAGGGGCTCTCCCACCCCCAGAGGGGCTCTCCCATGCCCAGAGGGGCTCTCCCACCCCCAGAGGGGCTCTCCCATGCCCAGAGGGGCTCTCCCACCCCCAGAGGGGCTCTCCCATCCCCAGAGGCGCTCTCCCATTCCCAGAGGGGCTCTCCCATCCCCAGAGGGGCTCTCCCACCCCCAGAGGGGCTCTCCCACCCCCAGAGGGGCTCTCCCACCCCCAGAGGGGCTCTCCCATCCCCAGAGGGGCTCTCCCACCCCCAGAGGGGCTCTCCCATCCCCAGAGGGGCTCTCCCATCCCCAGAGGGGCTCTCCCACCCCCAGAGGGGCTCTCCCATCCCCAGAGGGGCTCTCCCATCCCCAGAGGGGCTCTCCCATGCCCAGAGGGGCTCTCCCACCCCCAGAGGGGCTCTCCCACCCCCAGTGTCCCTGCACATACCTGACTTACCTGGAGTGGGGTCCCCGCCTGCCTTGACGGCCTTGAGCAGGACGTGCTGGTTAGAGGACACGGGCATTCCCGCCCGGCATTGCTGCTGCTGCTGCTTCTGCTGCTGCTGCTTCAGGGCCTGGGGGCACAGGGGGGACAGGGGGGAGCTCAGCTGGGGCCTTACAAACCATCCAGGCACTGCTGGATCCTCCTTCTGCTCCGGCAAAAGTCGAGCACAACTTGTGCCCGAGCCAGCCCCTGCTGCTGCGTGTGCAGTGGGAGGCAGGTGAAAATGGGATCAAACGTGGTAAGTGCACTGCCAAGAGGAGATTTCCCCCCTTTGCACCTACAGCTAAAAGTTAATGGTCACAGAACATCCACAAATAACTTCAAAGTGAAAGTACCACCGTGTAATCCATTCCCTCTCCTGGGGAGAAGCAAGTGGCAGCTTCCTAAAAAACCTTCAACAGAGGCACTGCCCGTCAGGGGAAGGTTTTTTAATTAGCAAAGTAACAGAGATTCGAACACTAAAGGAAAGAAAACAAACCCCTTTTGTTTCAGAACAGACTCTTCAAGCAGCAGCCAGGACAGAGCCCCAAAGGCCCCGTGGCTGAGCCAAGGAAGGAAGGAGGGATTTGGTTAAACTGCAAACCAAAGTGTCTGTTTGCAAAAGCTGAAATCCAAACCCAACCAACCCCCAGAGCAGAACAAATTACAGCAGATCAAGGATCCCCTGGAATTTCAGAATAGGAAGTAACAGGATGTGCAGTGGGACTGCTCGCTGGAGATCATCACTGTCTCAAACAATAACATTAACAACGAGGATAATGATGATAACAACACACTCAGAACCAGGGGAGGGGATAAAAACGTGCAGGAACCTGCAGGATCTGCCTCCCAGGGAAAGCAGAAGTGATTTCAGAGTTTAAAGACACCAATGAGGCAGTGACAGCAGAAGGATCCAGACAATGAAGAGACACCCTGGATCCTGTTTTCCCATTTATTAAACAGTTCCTATTTAGCCACTTCCACCACAGGTTAGAAAAACATTCAGCCAAACCCAAACGTGGCAAGAGTGAACTGATCCTGTTACTGAGGTCAAAAGCTTTCTAAAAAAAAAAAAGAGAGATAAAAAGGGAGACCTGCCAAAAATCCACAAACAAGCCCAAGAAAGCTTTTCCAAACTGCCCCTTGAAGATGAGCCCCAGGGGACAGTGACCACTCCAGAGGCAGAGCAGAGTTCCAGGGTTAAAGGCTCTCCCTCAGAAATGCCCCTTCCCTCTGGGAATGTTGTAATTACTGGGCACTGGAGAAGGGAGGGCTGAGCCCAACCAGTGCTCCTGAGTCACAGTGTGGGGCACAGGCAGGATCAGGGACAGGAAAACTCCCTTTAATTCTCCTTTCACTCGGTGTTGTGTTTGTCCAGCCCTGCTGCCTCCTTCCCTAGATTTGCTTTTTTTGTCTGCATTTTATAACTTGTCCTGCCCACTGTGGCAGTGGAAGATGTGACACCTGCTCAAAATGCCAGGAGGGGGGAACCAACATGAGCTTCAAGGTCCCTTCCAGCCCAAAACTCCTCCAGGATTCCAAGAGGAGCTGCTGAGCACGGGGAGGGAAAGAGGTTTGTACCAAACCCTGAGCCTGCTTCATGGAATCATCGAGTCCCAGGATGGTCTGGGTGGGAAGGCACCTTAAAGCTCATCCCATTCCACCCCTGCCAGGGGAAGGGACACCTCCCACCAGCCCAGGTTGCTCCAGCCTGGCCTTGGACACTTCCAGGGATCCAGGGGCAGCCACGGCTTTCCTTGGCAACCTGGGCCACTTCCATCCCTCCCTGAACAACAGGCCCTAATTAGCTCATCCTGCCTCACTGCAGGTCCTTCCCCAAGGCCACAGGCACCTCTGGAATGCCATCCTGAGTGCTGCTTCTCAGCTGGAAAAGGTCAGGAGAAGGGGCAGGGCTGGAAGAGGTAAATCCTGTGGGGACTCATCCCGATCCCATCTGCTGGGACGAGATCCCACAGCTCCTGCACTCCCACCCCTCTGCACTGCATCCATAACTCCTCACAGACACTTCCCTTCCTGGGGAGTAAATCCAAGCCCCATAAAGCATTTCCTTCCCAAGGATCATGGCAGAGTGAGCAGTGCAGCTGGGGAAACACCTGCAAATCCCACACTGGGGGACGAATCCACCCCGAATTTTTCATGGGGAGAAGCAAATCATGTGAGGCACAAACACAAAACAACCTCCCCCCCTGTGCTGTGCACACAGAGAACTGGATCCACAACAGCCAGTCCTGAGCACGGGGAAGAGTCAGAGCCCTCTGTCCCTCACAGCACCCAGCAGAGATGCAACACAAAGGCTGTGTGTCCTCCACGCACACCATCCACGGAATTCCTGCCCCTCCATACACACCATCCACAGAATTCCTGCCCTCCTGCCCCTCCATACACACCATCCACAGAATTCCTGCCCCTCCATACACACCATCCACAGAGTTCCTGCCCTCCTTCCCCTTCCCTCCACACACACCATCCACGGAATTCCTGCCCCTCCACACACACCATCCACAGAGTTCCTGCCCTCCTGCCCCTCCATACACACCATCCACAGAATTCCTGCCCTCCTGCCCCTCCACACACACCATCCACAGAATTCCTGCCCTCCTTCCCATCCACACACACACCCACAGAGTTCCTGCCCTCCTGCCCCTCCACACACACACCATCCACAGAATTCCTGCCCTCCTTCCCCTTCCCTCCATACACACCATCCATGGAATTCCTGCCCTCCTGCCCCTCCATACACACCATCCACAGAATTCCTGCCCCTCCACACACACCATCCACAGAGTTCCTGCCCTCCTGCCCCTCCATACACACCATCCACAGAATTCCTGCCCTCCTTCCCCTTCCCCTCCATACACACCATCCACAGAATTCCTGCCCCTCCACACACACCATCCACAGAATTCCTGCCCTCCTCCCCTTCCTTCCACGTGGACACACAGCACCCCTGGAATTCCGTGGAAGGGAACCAGGGGAAGAAGTCAGTGCATTTAATTCTTCTCCCCAAAAAAACTGAAGTCACTAAAACCATTTCCTAAACCGGACTGTGGAAAGCTGCAGGCACTCAGCAGAGGGCTGGGGGAACACAAATCACATTTTATAGCCTTTCTATAAAACAATACTTAAAAAAGGTCCTGATGCTTCTTCAGGGCAAAGGCAAAGGAATGGAACAGCACAACACTTTGGTCTCCTTCAGGGGAGGGGGAAGTTTCAGCCCAACGCTGTTTATGGACACCGAGAATTCCGGGATTAACTCCCGGATTAACTCCCGGATTAACTCCCTTCAGGTGCAGTTTCACCAGGAAATACCATTTCCCAGAGGAACGGGAGCACTGCAGGGATGTCCAGGAAGATCCCCCGGGGCACTCACCTGCTTGAGAGCCTTCTTGCTGTGCTTCTGGGAGGAGGAGAGCACCTTGCCCTGGATGGAGGGGGACGGGCAGCCGGACTGCGGGGACGACGTCTGGGACAGGCGGGACGACACTGCCGGGGGGAGAGAGAGGGGGAAACGTGGATGGACACAATCCAACCCTTGTGCCTTCCCCTCACCACCTCAGAGCATCCCACGGGGCTCCTGGGCCTGGTTGCTGAAGGGTCCCTTCTGTCCCCTCCTCCCCACCAAGGCACACGTTCTCCCACAGCAGCTCCCGTGGCTCCAACCCCAGCTGATCCACCTCAGCTCCACCTCTGTGCCATCAGCCCCACAAACAGCTGCACAGGGAGGAAAAGCTCCAGGCTGAGCCAGATCCAAATGGGAACCCCAGGCAGGCCGTGGCTCTGTCCCTCTGGGATGACCTGTGCTCGGAGCCCTCACTGACAGCAGCTCCTCACCAGGGCAAGGACGAGTCCTGCACTGGGAACACCCAGAGACCTGCACAGGAGTGGGAACACCCAGAGAGAGACCTGCACAGCACTGGGGACACCACCCAGAGACCTGCACAGGAGTGGGAACAACACCCAGAGACCTGCACAGCACTGGGAACAACACCCAGAGTCCTGCACAGCACTGGGAACACCCAGAGACCTGCACAGGAGTGGGAACAACACCCAGAGACCTGCACAGCACTGGGAACAACACCCAGAGTCCTGCACAGCACTGGGAACACCCAGAGTCCTGCAGAGCACTGGGAACAACACCCAGAGACCTGCACAGCACTGGGGACACCCAGAGTCCTGCACAGCACTGGGAACACCCAGAGTCCTGCAGAGCACTGGGAACAACACCCAGAGACCTGCACAGCACTGGGGACACCCAGAGACCTGCACAGCACTGGGAACACCCAGAGACCTGCACAGGAGTGGGAACACCCAGAGACCTGCACAGCACTGGGGACACCCAGAGACCTGCACAGCACTGGGGACACCCACGGGGTGCAGAGGAAGTGGAGCTTCCCTGGCACTTGCTCCTTTTTAAAAAGAAACACGGGAACATGCAGGATATCCCAGGAAATGCAGGTGCATTCCCAGTGGGCGAGTGCAGACACATAAAGAAGTCTAGTCCAAGCCAGATGGAGTCCTGGAGTGAGGCTGGATCCAGCTCCAGGTGATTTAACCCTTAAAGAGCCTCGTCAGAGCCAACAAACTGGGGATCAAACAACAGCTGCTCGTGTGGCTCAAACCAACTGGTTTGGCACAGGACACCCAAAACCCCCAACTCTGGGGACACCTCCCACCAGCCCAGGCTGCTCCAGCCCAGCCTGGAACACTTCCAGGGATCCAGGGGCAGCCACAGCTTCTCTGGGCAACCTGGGCCAGGGTTGAACCCTCCCAGGGAAGAATCCCTTCCCAATCTCCCATCTCTCCCTGCCCTCTGGCAGTGGGAAGCCATTCCCTGTGTCCTGTCCCTCCAGCCCTTGTCCCCAGTCCCTCTCCAGCTCTCCTGGAGCCCCTTCAGGCACTGGAGGAGGCTCTCAGGTCTCCCTGGAGCCTTCTCTTAAAAAGAAAAGCCCTGAGTCAGCAAATTCCTGGTTTGTGAATGTCTCAGCCCATGAATTTGTGGGATAAACAAACACTGAGAGATCAAAGAAAGCAAGTGAGGAGTAAAACAGCGTTTGATGCTGGGTGACCCCTGCCATAATAAACACATCCCCATCTAAAGCAATTAAATTATCACTTCCTGAAGCAATTAGTTCTTGAACACACCAGAATAAAGCAGTGAAGGAGCCAAGAGATAATGACCCAGCTCTTCACCAGCCAGAGGGATCCCGCTCAGCACCCAGGGAGAAGGGCAGCTCCCAAAAACAGGGCAGGGACAGCAAACACCAGAGAGCAACATTTCAGCAGAACACACAGAATTAGCAACAATGAACTATAAAACGTGAAACTCTCCCGTGTGGCTCGGATTCACTGAAGGGAGCAGGTTCTCAGGGGGCACACACAGCAGAGAGGGGGCAACCCCAGCCTCTGGAAGGGCAGGAAATACAGCAGCAACTGAAAGGTCTGGGTGAGGAAGGGGTCATGCAACAGTCCCTGAGGGGATTAAACACCCCCAGGTGATCCCTGCCCACGGTCAGAGGTGACACAGGGCACAGAGAGCAGAATCACCACTTCAAAGGCCAAAATAACCCAACCCTGGTGTCACACCAAGGGCTGCCAAGCACAGGCTGTGTCTGTGTGGGATATCTGTCTTCTCTCTGGCTTTCTTAGAAACTGAAAAGGATGTGGAGCTGAGATCCTACCTCCTGGTGCCTTTAAATGCTCAGTGTTTTGAGGGAAGCTGCAGGAATGCTGACAGGATGCACCCTGGAAAGCAGCACTGATGTGACAACACCCCAGGGGCTGCTCTGCCTGTTCCCCACAACCCCCAAAGCACTGGTCAGTCACTCCTCTCACACCCAAACTGGGCAGGAGGAGGAGCAGTGAGATTTACTCACCAAGAACTGACTGAGGAAGGTGAGTGGATAACAATTCCTTTAGGAAAACTGCAGTACATTGCTGCAAACAGTAAAGACAGGAGGTATCCAGGGATCCTTGGACCCGACAGGAGGGGGGAGCCGGGGGGGGGGTCGGGCTCTGCTCCCAGGGAACAAGGGACAGGAGGAGAGGGAACGGCCTCCAGCTGTGCAGGGGGGGTTCAGGTTGGATATTGGGAACAATTCCTTCCTGGGAAGGGCTGTCCAGCCCTGGTACAGCTGCCCAGGGCAGTGCTGGAGCCCCAGCCCTGGAGGTGTCACCCAAAGGCAGTGGTGGAAGGGATGGTTTGGGTTGGAAGGGACATTAAATCCCATCCCATCCCACCCCCTGCCATGGGCAGGGACACCTCCCACCAGCCCAGGCTGCTCCAAGCCCCATCCAGCCTGGCCTTGGACACTCCCAGGGATCCAGGGGCATCCCAAGTTCCTGCTCCAGGGCTGGCTGTGTGACCCTGGGCTCGTCTGCTCCACGACACATCCACAACGAAAAGCTGCCCTTCGCTCAGCTGGGCTGGAAGAACAGTTGAGCTGAACTAAAAATACAACCCCCCCCTCCAACTGTGAGCAGTCTTAAGCTTAAAATAACCCAATTTGAAACAGCTAATGGGATCCAGATGTATCACATGGAAAACTTGGAGTGAAGTCATTAAAACACGCTTTGAGGAGCACAGAAATGTCCCTGGTTAATCACAGACTGCTTTGGGTTGGAAGGGACTTTAAAGATCATCCAGTCCCACCCCCTGCCACGGGCAGGGACCCTTCCCACTTCAACCAGTTTGGGATTCAACGATTCTATGGGTTTAAGGACCAGCAAGGCACCGTGGAAGCAGAAATGGAGGCAGATCCATGGAAAAGCAGCACAAATCCAGCAGCCTGAACAGGTTCACCCCATCCCACAGCCCAGCAGTTTGAACAGGTTCATCCCATCCCACAGCCTGAACAGGTTCACCCCATCCCACAGCCCAGCAGTTTGAACAGGTTCACCCCATCCCACAGCCTGAACAGGTTCACCCCATCCCACAGCCCAGCAGTTTGAACAGGTTCACCCCATCCCACAGCCTGAACAGGTTCACCCCAGCCCACAGCCCAGCCCTTGGGCTCTACAGCAGCAACTCCAAACTAGCACTGACAGCAAACAAACCCCCGAGCCCCCGTGGAGCTGCCCCAGGGGGTTTGCCCGCCCTGGTCACTCACTGCATTCCCAGGAATGCTCGGATTTGAAGCAGCACAGCACACACACACTGCCAAGCAGGTTCTCCAGCTGTGCCACGTCCCTGAGGAGCCTGTCAGACCCCAAAGCTTCACCTCGTGCTGCCACGTGTGAGCTGCCCACAGAGCTCGAGGCACCTTCTGCTGCCTGCTGTGATTGGTGTCACTGCATTTTGAACAACAATTTATTTCTCAGAGGACCCAGTCGGTGGAACTCGCTGTGGATTTGCTCTGGGGAAGTGTCACACCTGCAGTGAAACACTCCCTGGACAATTCTGTCCCTCTCAAGGCCCTGGGGCAGCAGGTGGTTGTGAAAACCCCCTGGGTGTTACAGTGAAGAACCTTCTGCTTCTTTACAGAATCCTTCAGTAAAACATCTTCTCTTTCTGAGTGGTGCTTGTGGCTGCCTGTGACGCCACAGGGTGCTGGGGACACGTGTGTTCCCGAGCCACAGCATCTCCCTGGAGCACAGGGAGCTTCCTGAGGGGCACCTGGAACATCCCATCCCAGACTGGTTTGTCACCCCGGGAAGGAGCACGTTCTTCACTGCTAAAACCACACAGCTGACCTGGAAACAGTTATTTCAGACTACTTAGGGATCCCCCAAAACAATTTTATCCAGAGGAAGTGACGAGGACAATACAACACCAGTGATCCCATTTACGCCCAGTTCCAGGGCACGGAGCTGAAATACAGGCCTGTGCCTCCCAGTCCTAAATCTGGGGTCAAAGGACAGCCAGTATAGATGAACTTCAGCTGTTTCCCTGCATTCCCCTCTCTGCTTTTACCTGCTGCCACTTAAACAAACCACCCCAAGCTCCCCAGGGCAGGAATCCTGTGCAGAGCATCCAGTCCCGTGGCCTCTGATCCAGGAGCCAGCACAGGGGTAACACACCCAGCCAAGGGTGCACTGTCAAAACTCAGAACCATCAAATTCCAGACTGGTTTGGGTGGGAAGGGACCTTAAAGCCCACCCAGTGCCACCCCCTGCCATGGGCAGGGACACCTCCCACCAGCCCAGGTTGCTCCAAGCCCCGTCCAGCCTGGCCTTGGGCACTCCCAGGGATTAGCCAAGATTAAATTCAGTTTCTTCTCGGCCGTTGAGAGACCAGTTCCCAGCCACCACTGTCAGACCCCATCAAACTGAAGCTATTTGAGCTCTTCCTCCCCCAGTTGTTTGTGATTAACTCTTCCCGATTCGCTCCAGACGGGAACGCTCGCTCAGGAGCTCATGTGGAATTCACTGCCAACAGCACTTCCAGCTCACACCCCGAGCCCATGTTCGTTAATCTGCTACATTACAAATAGCCCAGGAAGCTCCAGCCCTGCCTGTGACCCCACACCCCCCCGGGCCCATCAGCAGCAGCTCCCGACGGCCGTGGGGCAGCCGGAACGGCCGGTCCCGCGCTCCCACCACGGATCCCACAGCTCGGGCTGGGATCGAGGGACAGCCAAGGTACTCACGGTTCTGGAGGGGACACACAGCACCACAAACCCTGCTCTGTGCCCGCCCTGGGCCCACTCCTGGCTCGGGCTGTTCCTCCCTGGATCCTCGGCCCCAGAACGGCCGCAGGGTCGTGGAACCAGGCAAGGCTCGGGTGGTTTTCTCCAGTGAGGAACTGCGCAGTGAGGTCTGAAGCAGGGAGATCTGAAGCACTCAGAGCTGAATCCCAGGGCTGAGGCACTGCCAGGGACAGGGACAGGACAGGGACAGGGACTGGGAACAGGACAAAGCCCTTCCCTTCCCTTCTCTTCCCTTCCTTTCCCCGGCACTGCACCCTCGGAGAGATCCTGCCCTCGGCAGAGACACTCCCCCTCCCCAGACAGACACGGCCGAGCCTCTGAACTAAACTCTGGCAAGAGAAGAACGTCTTTAAAAGCAGCTGGCTGGGCAGCCTCAGCTCCAGGCACTCCCACTTCCATGGCCTCCCCACGGATCTGGGAATGTGCTGCTGGGAAGGAAGGGGAAAGTCTCCCCACATCCCACTGCTGGGACAGGACGGGGGACAGAGGGGAGGCAGGGAGAGCATCCTCCCCTCTGCTTCACTTACTGAGAGCTGCCTGCTCTGAGCCATCAGCTGCTTCCAGAGGAACATGGGAACCAGCAGCACAAACCCCCCAGGCTGCCGGGAATACTCGGAATGAGAGTGGAAAGTCCCCGAGCCATCGGCTCCTGCAGCCTGGCGGCAGCACCAGCAGGGGCTTCCATGCTCCTAGAAGTCAGGAAGTTGCCTCAAGCCATGTTTTGGGAGGAAAAGGATTAACTATTAACTAATTCTTCAACTATTATCTAATTCTTCAGCTATTAACCCATTCTGGGAGGGTGGGCAGGCCCTGGCACAGGCTGCCCAGAGAAGCTGTGGCTGCCTCTGGATCCCTGGAAGTGCCCAAGGCCAGGCTGGACAGGGCTTGGAGCAACCTGGGCTGGTGGGAGGTGTCCCTGCCCATGGCAGGGGGTGGGACAGGATGAGCTTTGAGGTCCCTTTCAATCCAAACCATTCCATAATTCTACAAACCCCTGGCCTGGAAGATGGAGAACTGCTGAGGGCACAGGGAGTGTGCCCGGGCCGTGGTCAGTAAGGACAGGGATGTCTGGTGCACTGACACGTGTTCTTCATTTTAAAAGACCTAAATTTCCCACAAATGACGAAAACAGAGCAAATCTGACTGGTAAGAAAAACAACTGACAAGGAGCACAACCAAAAACTGCAACTTGTTATGGGACACTAATCAGAGCATCAAGCAACCACAGGGAACCACATCCCCCACCAGAAACAGGGAATGGGAAAACCCTGCTCCTGGAGGACAAGCAAAGGAAGCAGTTGAGATAATAAATGGATTATTTATTGCTATGAGTCCTTCCCAGGTGAAGACGACGGCCCAGCTGGGAATGTCACTGGAAATTGGAACTTTGCTACCACTGATGCTGAAGTTACTCAGAGGCCATTTCGGGGGCTCAGAAAAGCACAGTGCAGGAGAAATCCCTGGATCCCCGGGGTTGGAAAAGCCCTCCCAGCCCATGGATACCCCCTGTGCCCCATCCCCACCTTGTCCCCAGCCCAGAGCACTGAGTGCCACGGCCAGGCCTTCCTGGGACACCTCCAGGGCTGGGCACTCCAAACCTCCCTGGGCAGGATGGGAGCAGTGCTGGCACAGCCCCAGGGCCATTGGCCTCGTGCCCCCCTGGGCACACTGCTCTGCTCTGCAGAGAACAGAGGGCAGTGACACCCATTGCTCAAAAACCCCACTTCAGGAAGGATAAAAGCACTTTATCCCAGATTGGTGAATCCGAATGTTTTTGGTCACTCAGGGCAAACACTGCAACTCCCACCAACCCCCCTGCAGAGTCCTCATGTCCCCACATCCAACAGTCTGTGTGTCTGTATGTATATATATATATATATATATATCTAGGTTATACATCGTACTTCCACTTTAAATAATGGTTGGACAGGAAATTCAACCAAATTCAGGGTGTTTATGACAAGTCCCAGCAGAGACACACAATTTGCATGGGGCTGGTGCTGCCACCGAGGCCTGACAGTGCCAGGTGTGAGGCACAAACCCCCTCAGCTGCCCCAAACACCCCTCAGAGATGCCAAAAGGTGGTAGGTTCTGCCCCAAACACCAGCCAGTCCACAGCTCTGTCCCAGGGCACAAAGAGCTGGCCAAGGGGGCACTGGGCACAGCTGGACTCGACACCAGCCTGAGGAGAAGCTCTAAAGAGAGCTCTGACCCAAACCAAGGCAAAAGGGGCAGCTGTGCCCCGGGTGTGCAGCCCCTCAGTGGATTGATTGCACAATGTGATCCTCCCCAGTCACGTGCAGGGGCAGGAACTGGCTGCATTTAGAAATGCTGGTATTTCCACCAGATCTCTCCAGCAGGAAGAAACAAAGCGACAGAAACCAAACAGAACTCTTTTTTTTTTTTAAGTTGTTTCTGGCAGCTGTTTTTGGGGCAGGGGGCAGAGCCTGGCTGCTGGGGACACCCAGAGCCACACAGAGCTCCTACAGCAAAGAGGTGCCACCCTCCAGCTGTGACCTGGCCCTCCTGTGACTCCCAGGGGTCACCTCTAGGCCACCAGATAATGCACAACACCTCAGGCACAGGGCAGTGTCTCATCCCTAATTCCCATTTTCCCAAGCCACTGGCAGTGAGCACAGTGCAGACTTTAACCACTCCAGGCATTTTCCTTCGCTGCCCCACGTAAGAGGAGTTTATGGTCACAACCTGTTTTAACCTTGCCCAGATCTTCTGACCTCTTCTCAGTGCCTGACATTTTGCCAAATATACTTTTTGGATTTCTAATGTGGCTCAAACTGCCACAACTCTGAACACTGATCTGGTTAAACAAAAGCCTGGGAGCCAGGAGGGACCCCTGGTTGTGTAAAGATTCAAGACAAGCTGCTCATTGGCCAGTGGAGAAGGATTATCCATAACCTTGCCCAGTTCATTTGCTCCTTTTCCTTTGAAGTTACACAGGAAGCTTGGGCTGGGCTTTGCTGGAGGAGACCCACGACTGCCAACTGTGTTTTAAGTTCAGGACATCCACCTGCAGCTTGTCCTACACCCCGTTCCTGAGGTGCTGCTGAAAGCACCTCACTGACCTCCACAGGGCTTCTAAATCCCTGCAGGGATGGGGACTCCCCCCCTGCCCTGGGCGGCTGTGCCAGGGCTGGACAGCCCCTTCCAGGAAGGAATTGTCCCAATATCCAACTGAAACTCCCCCATGGTGCCACTGAGGCCGTTCCCACAAGCCCCGTGTCCCAGGAGAGCTGTTCTCACCACCAAGCTCCACGGACCACCCCGAGCAGCTCTTTCACCCCACGGCCCAACAGCGGGGTCTGTCTCACCTCTGAGGGGCACCCAAAGGCCCCTGCAGGGAGAACTGTGCCACATCTCCCTGCTGGCACAGCCCCCCCTCCCCTTACCTGCCCAGGGCAGTGCCCAGAGCGGCTCCATGAGCATTCCTGCTGCTCCCAGCCCGGCTCCCGAGCCGGCCCATGTGGGGCCGCGGATGCGCCGGGGCTCCCGGCACTCCCCAAAATCAGAGTGTCCCTTTGGCTGCTGGCAGAGCACTTGGGTTTTTGCACATATAAGGAAGTGGCTGGTGATGTTATCTGAGCACACTTCCTGTGTGATGTGGGGACGAGCACAAACCCTGTCACACAAACCCTGTCACACAGACCCTGTCACACAAACCCTGTCACACAAACCCATCACACAAACCCATCACACAAACCCTGTCACACAAACCCTGTCACACAGACCCATCACACAGACCCTGTCACACAAACCCATCACACAGACCCTGTCACACAGACCCTGTCACACACACCCTGTCACACAAACCCTGTCACACACACCCTGTCACACAAACCCTGTCACACAAACCCTGTCACACAAACCCTGTCACACAGACCCTGTCACACAAACCCTGTCACACAAACCC
>NW_024104999.1:27274-69320 GCF_003945595.2 Pipra filicauda | reverse complement strand
TCACACAAACCCATCACACAGACCCTGTCACACAAACCCTGTCACACAGACCCTGTCACACAAACCCTGTCACACAGACCCTGTCACACAAACCCTGTCACACAGACCCTGTCACACAGACCCATCACACAGACCCTGTCACACAAACCCATCACACAGACCCTGTCACACAGACCCTGTCACACAGACCCTGTCACACAAACCCTGTCACACAGACCCATCACACAGACCCTGTCACACAGACCCTGTCACACAGACCCTGTCACATTCAGGGAGTGGAGTGGGAGCTCCTCTGCTCTCTGCCTGCCCCACTCTGCACTCACTGCCTTGATTTTTATCTCAGCTCTGCACTCTCACAGTAAAACTGTCCTCCCCAGCCCCTGCAGGAGCAGCCAGCTGAGCTCTGCTTCCCACCAAACCCTCGGGATGGGCTCCAGGGATGCTCCAAACCCCACCATGGCACGGGTGGCACAGGACCAGCAGCCAAGCGGTGCCACGGGACAATTCCAGCCGGGTCTGGGCTGTTCTGGGATTTGACTGTGAGAGCTGGGATTTTTTTTCCCTGAGGAAGGAGGTTTTGTGTGCTCCAGGTCGGCATAGCCCAGGAAGAGGCCGTGTGGGAGTGCTGCATTCCAGGGCTGGTGCTCCACAGCCAAAGGAATCTCCCTAACTGGAATGTCACCTCTCACTGGTTAAAAGAGTAAATAAATGAACCCAGTGAAAATAAAACCAGCGGGGAAAAGGCCCGGGGAGACCCCAGGGATCCCTGCTGGGATTAACTCTGATCCCCCCGGGTCAGGATGGCACTGCCAGGGGCTCCTGGGGCTGCACGTTCCCTCACTTCCAGCTCCACTCACCCCTGACTGCAGGCTGGGCACATGAACCCCGGCTGAAGCCACTTCCTGCTTTCATTCTGCTCTCCATGGCAGCTTTCTAGGTATTAAATGGCACTTTTTCCATGTACCAAGATCATGGAACTGCAGCATCTGCTGGAGGAAACCAGAGGAATCCTTCCAGACCATAAAGGAAATGACACTGAAAATGAAAAATCATCTCCTCCCCTGGGGGCTTCTCAGAAACACACACTGGTTTGGGTGGGAAGGGACCTCAAAGCCCACCCAGTGCCACCCCTTACCTTTCCAATGCCCCCCTCATTTCTAATTTACTAATCACTGGCCTTCCAGCAACACGTGACTTTATGCCAGAGGTCCAAATGCCACTCCTGACAAAAGCCACCAGCACCAGCCTCCACAGAGCAGCAAACCCCCTTTTCTGTGTTGGCACTGAACCCATTTTCTTTTGGGTTTCGGGTCTGAGGCACTTTTAGCAGCCATTTCAGGGTAAGATTCCCATTCCTTCTCACCTGGGTTCCTCCTGCCCTTCCAGCCATTCAGTCCTGTGACATACAAAACCTTTATATCAAATCTATCCCACGGATTCCTACACAAAGATTCTGTAAGAGACACATGAATTCCCTCACGGGTTTTTACCCAATGCCATAACATTGGAGGTGCAGGGCAAGTAGCCCCCAAAAACCCCTCATGGACCAAATATTTTGAGAGGATTTGTTAGAAATGAAAATATTTCAGTTAGACCATCTATGGCTTTCCTGTCAAAGGATGGATCTGGAGCCAAGTTTTACTTCTAGGGGGTTTTTTATACTTACATTTTTTTTATAGTTATATGTAATTTTGTACTTTCATGGTGCTTTAAATGCTTAAAGTTCTACATGATGCTTCTTTTTTATTGTCTTGTGGCTCCAGGGAAGGGTCTGGCCCAGGTGAGCAGTAAAAACCCCTTCTCCTGCAGTGACTCCCCACCAGGGCAGGGTTTGGCAGCTCAGTTCAGGCCTGTAACAGCTTTAGAAACCCTCTCTGCTCCCACTCAGGTGTCTCATTGCACTGGAAATGAGTTTTAAACAATGTCTTGTTTCGGCCAAGAAATTCTGTGCATGACTGAGGGGAAAAGGAAAAGGGAAATATTGGATTGAGGGGTAAAGTTCCAGCGTGAGCAGCTGCAGCACCAGCTCTCCAGGCCACCCAGAGCTGCCTGCAGGGAGGCTCCAGGCTCCCTCACCCAGCTGGCAGGGAGGAAACACTCATTTTTAACAGGGAATAACAGCCCTGGAGTGAACAGAGTCCCCCCTGCTCCCAGAGCAATGTATGTCACAGACTCACAGGGCATCAGGGCTTTTTTCTCATTAGCTCAGCTCAGAGCATCTCAGCAGCCCAAAAGTGTCTGAGCAGAGCTTTGAAGGAGGGAAGAATTGAGATGTTGGTCAAATGAACGGGTTTGACAGGTCCTGGGCAAGGAGGGAAATGCAGCTTGTCAGGAATGAAGGCTGCACTGCTGTGCCTGACACAGGGAGACAGCAGGACAGGGCACCCTGTGACAAGTGACATTCCCTTCCCAGGGTGCCCAGTGACATCAGGATTCACCCCAGAGAGTGAAATCCATCCTCTCCTTTGCTTGGCACTCCTGCACTGCTTCCACAGAAAAGCCAGGATCTGGAGAGGGCAGAAATGCCTCTGAACCATCCAAGCTGAGCAGCCCCAGCACCCACTGCCTCAGCTGGGCTGGAGAGGGTTCAACACCAACACCTAAACAGGGCCTGTGTGGGAGGGAGAGACCAAACCAGGACAGGACCAAGCTCAGTGGCTCAAGCCCAAACCCTGCAGGACCCCCCCGTTCACCCTCTCCCAGGGAACACGGGGGGAAGGCAGGGAAAGCCTGGGAGGAGCAGAGTGGCAGCTCCTGGCTGTGGAGCCCAGAGAGCTGCTCTGGGATGTGGAGGGGCCAAAACCCCACCCAGGCACAGGTACCTGCAGCCCTTCACTGCCCAGGGGGCACATCCCACCCGAGCTCCAAAGGGCACAGGTACCTGCAGCCCCTCACTGCCCAGGGGGGCACATCCCCCCTGAGCTCCAAAGGGCACAGGTACCCACAGCCCCTCACTGCCCAGGGGGCACATCCCCCCTGAGCTCCACAGGGCACAGGTACCCACAGCCCTTCACTGCCCAGGGGGCACATCCCACCTGAGCTCCAAAGGGACGGCACATTCCAGGCTCTGGGGTTGCTGTGAGGCACCAGAAGGGATGGATAAAAGCCCCCAGGCCCTCCCCAGCCCGTCCCTCCCAGAACAGGGACCCACCTTTCCTTTTCCACCTGCTCTTCCTCCCGTCCTTGGCGGCGCAGCCGTCGCTGCTGCTGCTGCTGTTCTCGGAGCTCTGCGAGTCGGACTGGCCATCACTGCTCTCCTCTGAGCCCTCTGACAGCTCCTTCAGCCCGTCTGGGACGTCCTTCTGCGGGGGGACACAGGCACACACAGTCACCCCCCGGGCCAGCCCCTCCCCCGGGCAGCAGAACCCTCAGAACAGGGAGGTTTTTATCTACCAGGGGTTTTCTGATGCTCCTGAGCAGAGCCAGAGCTGCTCCACCGCTGGCCTCAAACACTCTGCTGCCCTCTGGGAGTCCATTTAAACACTCAATGCAGGTGACACGTCCCTACCACCACCCTCATCACCCCTCACAGGAGGCTTTAACTGCTCTTCCCTGACTTCTCCATCCCTAATCACCAACTCCAGAGCAAGGGCCCAGAGGGACGGGACACAGGAGAAGGGCTTCCCCCTGCCAGAGGGGTTAGATGGGATACTGTTCCCACCAGAGCAGAGCAGCCCCTGACCTGCCAACACAGGTCCTTGGGAAAACACACCTGGCACTGGTTCCTGAGTGGTCCTTACACCCTGTGAGGAGGGGCTGAGGGAGCTGGGGGGGCTCAGCCTGGAGCAAAGGAGGCTCAGGGGGGACCTTCTGGCTCTGCAACTCCCTGACAGAAAGGAGAAGCCAGGAGGGTCCCCAATTCCCAGGGAACAAGGGACAGGAGGAGAGGGAACGGCCTCCAGCTGTGCCAGGGGAGGCTCAGGTTGGACAGGAGGAGGAATTTCCTGCTGGAAAGGGTGGTCAGGCACTGGCAGGGGCTGCCCAGGGAGGTTTGGAGTGCCCAGCCCTGGAGGTGTCCCAGGAAGGCCTGGCCGTGGCACTCAGAGCTCTGGGCTGGGGACAAGGTGGGGATGGGGCACAGGGGGGATCCATGGGCTGGGAGGGCTTTTCCAGCCTCAGGGATTCTGGGATTCTGGGATTCAGTGAAAGCCCTGGGCTGCCCAGGCTGTGGGGGGAGCACCTGCACTCACCTGTGGGTTGGGGCTGTTCCCCTCAGAGGGAGCAGCAGCTCTTCCATCCCTCCCACACCAAGCCCAGCCTGCCCTCTAGTGCTGCTCCCATGGGATCCACACTGCAACACTCAGTTCCAGGGCAGGAGAACTGGCTGCTCCCTGCTGCTGAGCTGTCCAGTTGTGGGGGGTCATGTCCCCCCTGCTCCCCCACCTGAAGAGCTCTGGGCACCTCCCAGAGGTGCTGAGCCAGGAGGAGATGGACTGTGGCCCATCCCAACCCTCACCCCTGCTCTGCCTCTGTGCCACCCCCTCAGCCAAGGCTGAACTGATGCCACCATTCCCAAGAATCCTTAGGAATGTGTGAGGCAGCAGGAGGGAACAGCTGGACAGCTCTGGGTGTGTCCCACAGGGAATCCTTTCTGCTGGGAAAAGCACATCAGAACAGCTCTCCCTGGACCTGGAGACAACTGACTCCTTGTCCTGCCCCTGAAACCAGAGCCAGGAGTGATTTCCACACCTAAGGCCAGTTAGGGTGACAAGGGCTGTCAGTGTTAATGACTCTGTGGTTCCATTCCTCTCTGTCCAGGAGGGAGTGAGAGAGGAAAAGTGTCCCAGGGGGACCCCCACACTGAGCAGGTCTGAGCACAGCCTGCAGGGACAATCCACACCAAACCAGGGATGGTGTGAGGCCTCCTTCTAGTGTTTAAAACACAGATTATTTTTAAATACACCAATCAGATCCTCCCATAATTTTCCCTCTGTCTTACTAACAGACTGAGGATAAAAGGTGATTTTTCATTTCTAGAGACAAGCTGAGAGCAGTGAAGATGAAGTTACCCTTTTAGGGCTGAAGTTCCACTGACATTTTAATTACTCCTTCATTTCTGGGGCAGTGATTGATATCAGCAAACCACCCTGGGGGTAACAGGAGCAGCTCCAGCTGTGCCCTCACACCCAGTGCTCAGGAGGGAACGTCCACACTCCAACTCCTGCCAGTGGGGAACAGTCCCCTCTTCAGGATTATCCTGGATAATCTGGACATCAGGAGGAATTTCCTGCTGGAAAGGGTGGTCAGGCCCTGGCAGGGGCTGCCCAGGGAGGTTTGGAGTGCCCAGCCCTGGAGGTGTCCCAGGAAGGCCTGGCCGTGGCACTCAGTGCTCTGGGCTGGGGACAAGGTGGGGATGGGGCACGGGGGGGATCCATGGGCTGGGAGGGCTTTTCCCACCCCAGGGACTCCCAGATCCCACCCCAAGGTGTTTTTAAACAGCCCAAAGCCACCTGAGCACCCCGTGGAGGTGCCAGGAGGACACTCCCTCACTCACCTTGAGGGTGTAGACGCCCATCCGTCCCGGCACCTTGTAGAAGATGCCCTCCTCCCCGCGGGAGTTGGTGTGTAACATGGCATTCAGGCAGGCCAGGGGGGACGTCCCACTGCAACACAGCACCAGCTCAGTGCCCAGGGGGCTCTGGGGGCTCATCTCCTGCTGGGGGGGACCCTCACCCACCACCACACCCACGCAGAGGCACAAAGCTCCCAGACCCAGCTCCCAGGCCCAGGGAGGACACGAGCTGTGGCTGCCACAGTGACACCAGTGACACCAGTGCACGTGTGCTCCAAGCCCCGGGGAAAAGGCAAACAAAAAAAGCCCCCACGTTCAGGCTCTCCAAGACTTTTTTTGCCAGACATCAGCCCAATCCCAGGGTTTTCCAGGCTCTGGATGCTCCAGGTTGCTCACATGGACCTCGGAGGGGGTTTGGTGGGAGCTCACAACGGGCTGCACGGGGATTTGAAGTTGTGCTGGGGGGCTTTTCTCCCAAAATAGAACCCACATCTCACAAAAACGAGAGTTGGGGGACAAAGAATGGAAACAAATCACACAGTTTCCCCTGAAAAGAGGGGAGATCTCTGATCCCAGCAGGAGGGTGGAGGCAGAGGATCCCTCTTTTCACCGGTGGGGTGTTTTTTGTTTGGCTTTTTAAACCCACCCTGCTGCAGGCAGGAGCAAACCCAGGAGGCACAGGGGTGACCTGCAGGGACAGGGGGATCACAGCCTCTCCCAGCCAGGTGTCCCTGCCCCCAGAGCACACTGGGATCGAGCAGGGCCCTGCTCACAGAGGGGGAGTCCCTCAGGAACCAGAGCCACCAGAGTGACTGACCCCCCGAATCTGTGACTGCTGCAGTGAGCTCCCTGAGCAGGAGGCACAGCTGTGCCTGCAGTAAACCCAAACACTGCAAAACCCCCCCAGGTGGGGTGAAAGGAGGAGAGGGAAATACAGGGGGGATGAGCAGAGCCCTCCAAGGATTTGGGCAGGGCCTTGGTGCTCCAGGCTGTGCCCAAGGGCATGTGCAGCAAAGCACCATTCCCTGTTGGGATCAGGACAGGCCAGATCCACGGGCTGGGCCCAGCAGTGAGAGCCAGCAAAGCTGAGCTCTGCAGGAAAACCCTTTCACACTGCATTGACTGTTTTAGGGAAGCACAGAAATCCCTCCCTGGGAGGGTGGGCAGGCCCTGGCACAGGCTGCCCAGAGAAGCTGTGGCTGCCCCTGGATCCCTGGGAGTGCCCAAGGCCAGGTTGGAGCACCCTGGGCTGGTGGAAGGTGTCCCTGCCCACGGCAGGGGGTGGAACAGGATGAGCTTTAATGCTCCTTCCAACCCAAACTGTTGTGGGATTTGATGATTTTATGCCTTTTTCCCCAGCACTCCCAGCCTGTGGAGGAGCAGGGATCACTCCAAATCCCTCCCATTCCCTCAGGGTGGCAGGAGAGCTCTGCCACAGCCCTGACCTGCACCTCACCAAGCACATCCTTCTAAAAACTGCACCAGAGCAGAACCCAGTGCCAAGCCAAGCATTTCACAGCAGTGTGGGCAGAGTTGGGCTTGGGAAGCTCCCCAGGGAATGATGCCTTGGCAGGACCCATCTTCACAAAAGCTTTACTCATCTGGCACCTCCACTGCTCCTCCTGAACTAATTCCCTGTTTAACAGCTTCTCCTTACTTTTAATTCCCTGTTTTCTCATGTTTACCCCTCTCAAGGTACGTGCCTGTCCCTGGCAGGAATCCAACACTGCTCCAGTCTGTCACACAAGTTATTATTAAATTTTTTAAAGCTAAAACTAGCCAACAAATCCCACTTGACTTTGAACAGAAATGGGTTGGATTTGGGTAGAAGATACGTGGTCATTTCAAATCCTTTCTGCCCTTACGGGCGAGCCCTCGTGAGCACCCAATCCCTACAGGAACCACCCCATTCCCAGGACTGTCCCTCACTCCCAGCCCTGCTCTGGCTGCAGGATGGTGGTTCCCAGCTCCAACCAGTCTGACCAGTCCCTCAGGGCAGCTGCTGCAGGACCAGGTGAGCTGTGCCACCAGCAGCTCCCACCTGAGCTGATCTGGATCTCCACTGGCACAGGAACCTCCAAACCGGACACTGGAACCTCCAAATTAGAAACACAAACCTCCAAACTGGAAAAAAAGACCAAATCTCACCCAAAAAGACAATTGAGAACCAGCCAAGGTGCTCCCCCAGACCCCAGAAGCCATGGGGGCTGTGCTGACCCTGCCTGATCCCAGGGAAACACTTTCCTTGGATAAAAGGGGGCTTTCCCCAGCCCTGGCAGTTTGCTCCCAAACACATGTGCAGTGGGACTGGGGTTACATTTATCCTTGGACATGAAACCTGTTCTCCCTGGATGGAAGGATTTCACCCCTGGCTGGGTCTGTGCTGCCCCTGTGCTTGGAGTCCCCCAGCATTCCCTCATTCCTCTCTCCACTCCCTGTGCTCTGCACCCAGCCCACCTCCTGCTACCAGAAATGCCAGAGCTGCCCCAAAGCAGCCTGAGGAACCAGATGTTGTTCTTCCAGTTACTTTAGTGCCTTTTTCCCTGACTTTATACCCAAGGCCATCTCCTCCCTGTGCCAGGAACACACACTGGACCAACAGCCAGCTCTGGCAGCTCCCCCCATCCCACCCCAAACCAAGCAGGTGATGCAAAGATGAGTTTCTGTGCTCCAGGTGCATCACCACCCCCAATTTCACCCCATTCCATCCCAAATCCACAGGGAGCCACGGGCAGCTCCAGCTCTGCCGACTGGTAAGGTGCCAGACCTGCTGGCAGGGCTCCAACTGGGATTTATCCCTCAGGGAAGAGCCTGTGGAGCTCAGCAAGGCTATGCCATGACCAGCCTGTAACTGCTCTGCTCCTTGGTGTCCTGTCAGGGCTCTGCCAGACCTGCTGCAGCTCAAATCCCTCACTTTATTCCCAAAGCTCCCGAACTGGAACGTTCTCCTGCTTTGCATCATGGCCATGGACCACCCTGGGCTCCAGCTGACCTCAGGTTTGGCTCTTGGCTTGAAGATGAGAGGTGTGAGGTGCAGATGCACAAACCTGCTCGGCTGGAGAGGCAGGAGGGACATCAGGATTAGGCTGGATGGGGCTGGGAGCACCCTGGAACAGTGGGAGGTGTCCCTGCCCATGGCAGGGGGTGGCACTGGATGGGCTTTGAGGTCCCTTCCCAGACAAACCATTCCATGATTCCAGGGCTCAGGGTGCCACTGTCTCCTCCTCACTCGGGGTGTGATGTGCTGACCCGGGACACAGGGGCAGGAACAGCTCTCAGCTCCACTTTACTGCCCCCAGACAGGATTCTAGCCACAAATCCAAGCCCCTGGATTAAGGTGCTGCACCTCCACAGGGCATGTTTAGGATTTCTCTGAACTACTGTTTCCCTCAGGAATTAACTGTAGGAAGAGCCTGGCCTGATTTCCCTGGATCTGCCTGGGCTGTTTCCACCCCAAATCTCACTGATGCACTGAAAATGGAACACAGGCACCACCAGGGCACTGGAACTTTGTGCTGCCCAGGAACAGGAGCCCTTTCCAAGCCTGCTCTGACACACCAGGCAGGACCTGCCTGGTCAGGACACTTCCCTGGAGACAGCAGCACTTCCCTGATGAGAACCAGATAAATCCTGACACGGGAAACACTGACTCAGGCATCCTGCACCTCCAAAAGCCACTGGTGCCTCACCCAGTGCTTCCAACACTCATTTCTGACCAGAATTCCAGCAGTGCACAAAGGCAAGGATCCATTTACAACCCTGGGGGACAGCCTGGACCCAGGTTATCCATCCCCTGGCACTCCCAGCTCTGCTTTTCCATGCCAATCCTGCTCAGAATTTGCCATCTGAGGTGAGTGCAGACCCGAGCTGGGGGTGCTGCTGGGAGCAAAGAGCCTTTGCAGCTGGACTGTCACTGATGCACTCCCAGCAGGGCATTATCCCCACTTTATTCCAGCTGGGAATTGGGTGTTCAGGGAGAGCAAACCCGTTTGAACTGCTGTGGTGATGAGTGGGATGATCACCCAGTGCTGGGGACAGCCCAGGGACACACGGACAGGATCCCTGGGAAACCCTGGAGAAATGTCCTGGGGGTCACACTGGTTCCCACCCCAGCTGAGCAGCCCTTGGGAGGGCTGGGATCAGGATCCTGGATCAGGACAGGCTGACAAATCCAGCTGGATTTGTGCACTGGAATGAGCTGGCATTAAAGCACAAACACCCCTCTGCCAGAGTTTGGGGGGCTCGGAGGTGACTCCAGCAGCCTCCACCAGGGCTCACTTGGTTTCCATGGCACTCCCAGCACACACTGAAACTTCCTGGCTTTTCCTTTTCCAAAATAAAATAAAAAAAAGCTCAGCAAAGCTGGGCCTTTGAGTGAAACCTGCCCCAGCCAGGGCAGCACAAAGGGACTGGTGGTGCCAGGGCAGGGGCCACGGGCCAAGATCCCCTGCCCTCCTCATTGTCTGCTTGAAGCCTTGAGCCCCTTCACTTCCCCAGAACTGATGCTTTATCCTCACTCCCACTGTACTGGGGCTTGGGAAAAACCAGGGAGGGACAAATCCACCCCTCACAGCTTCCTCTGCCAGAGGCAAAATGGTCTGAGTTGGATTCAACCCAAGGGTTGAGCTGGAACCAAAACTGGTTCAGCCTGGGGAAGGGAAGGCTCCACGAAAACTTCAGAGCCCCTTCCAGGGCTGAAAGGGGCTCCAGGAGAGCTGGAGAGGGACTGGGGACAAGGGGGGGGATGGTTTCCCACTGCCAGAGGGCAGGGAGAGATGGGAGATTGGGAAGGGATTCCTGGCTGGGAGGGTGGGGAGGTCCTGCCACAGGTTTCCCAGAGGATCTGTGGCTGCCCCTGGATCCCTGGAAGTGTCCCAGGCCAGGCTGGACGGGGCTTGGAGCAACCTGGTGCTGCCAGTCACTGAAATGAGGGGGTTAGTAATGACTCCCTTCTAATGCCAGCCAAAACCAACTAATTTAACAGACCTGTGCAATTTATAAACCCATGACTGACACACAGATTGCATTTTTTTTTTTTACATCATTGCCCAAACAAGGGGGTTTGGGAACTTGTAAATCTCAATTCAATTCTGAAAATCACCACTTTCCACATGCACACTGTCACTGATGAGCTGGAGAACTGACCTCAGGGGGATCCCCAGCCAGTGACTGTCCCTGTGCCAGCAGGACAGGCACATTCCTCACTTTTTTGGACTGCTGGGAGGGCCAAACCAGGGCAGGGATGGCTCTTGTGGGGAACAGGCAGCTGTGAGGCCACAGCACAAGGAATGCATGTTCTGAGCTCTCCCCCACTGAGGAGTTCCCCAAGTTACCCAGCATTTCAGCCCAACACACACATCCCACCTTTTCCTGCCCAGAAACCCCAAATTTCAGTCAACATTTCAAACAGGACATTTTAAACCCCCACTGAATCAAAAGCTTCTTCAGACCGAGCAGGGAAAAGGGGGTTGAGTGGGAAATGAAGGTTAAGGTGAGGACTCTGCTCCCAGCAGCTGCCTGGGGAAGGGATGGAAGGAGGTGGGGTATCCCTTTAACCCTGTAATCCCCCTGGAACATCCCTTCCACCCTGCAATCCCAATGGAGCATCCCTTCCACCCTGTAATCCCAATGGAGTATCCCTTTAACCCTGTAATCCCACTGGAGCATTCCTTTAACCCTGTAATCCCCCTGGAGCATCCCTTCTACCCTGGAATCCCACTGGAGCATCCCTTCCACCCTGTAATCCCCCCGGAGCATCCCTTCCACCCTGTAATCCCAATGGAGCATCCCTTTAACCCTGTAATCCCAATGGAGCATCCCTTCCACCCTGTAATCCCACTGGAGCATCCCTTTAACCCTGTAATCCCAATGGAGCATCCCTTTAACCCTGTAATCCCAATGGAGCATCCCTTCTACCCTGTAATCCCACTGGAGCATCCCTTCCACCCTGCAATCCCCCTGGAGCATCCCTTCTACCCTGGAATCCCACTGGAGCATCCCTTCCACCCTGCAATCCCCCTGGATCATCCCCCCTCCCCCCCTTCCCTGCTCCAAGGGCCTGAGCTGCCTTGGGCTGGATTTTAAAACCAAAGTGACCAAACAAAACCGGTCCAAGTGCTCCAGTTGTGCTGTATCTAGACCTCCCAACCCTCCCCTCAGCACTCCCCCGGGGTGATTTACCCACCAAAGGGTGACCCCAGGCTAAAGGCCCAGTTTCCACGTGCTCAGCAGTGCTCTGGGCCCAGCAGATCCCTGCACTCTCCTGCCCTGGGATCCCTCTGGAGCGAGCCCCTGCCCCAGGGATCCCTCTGGAGCGAGCCCCTGCCCCAGGGATCCCTCTGGAGCGAGCCCCTGCCCCAGGGATCCCTCTGGAGTGAGTCCCTGCCCCAGGGACCCCTCTGGAGTGAGCCCCTGCCCCAGGGATCCCTCTGGAGCGAGCCCCTGCCCCAGGGATCCCTCTGGAGTGAGCCCCTGCCCCAGGGATCCCTCTGGAGTGAGCCCCTGCCCCAGGGACCCCTCTGGAGCGAGCCCCTGCCCCAGGGATGCTGCAGGCACAGGGGCAGCTGCTGCTGGGCACCCAAAGGGGACTGGTTCCACCCCAGGGAGCTGCCCCCAGCACAGGGAGGGGTTCATTAGTGACACAACACCAAGTGACCCAGCAGGGAGAGTCATTCCCCAGCCTCCCTGCCCCAGGGACTGCCCAAACCTCCCCCAGACCTCCCCCAGGGGCTGGGCTTTGCTCAGGGGGCAGCATTTCCCAGTTTTGTGTTCCTTTGGAGCATCCCCTTCTTCCCCACTTCCCAGGTGAACCAGAACAGCTTTTTGTTCAGCAGGGTATTAAAAGGTGGTGGTTTAGAAGACCCTGGTTCCAGGAGCCTGGAAGTGCCAGGGCAGAGCCAGAGCCAAGAGCCACCCCCAGTCCCACCCAGGACGTCAGCCAGGGGCAGGGTTAGGAAAGCAGGGGGTTCCCAGCTCGGGTCCCAGGTTAAACTTGGCTTTTCCCCACAGGCAGCACCTGGTGGTGGCCCCAGACAAGGTGCACACACCCCACATGCAAATCAAGCACCCCCTCACCCCAAACCAGCAGGGACAGGGGGGGACACAGCGAGGAGCCAGGCACCCCACAGGGACATCATGGGCATGCAGGGAGGGCAGGGCAGGGCCAGGGCCAGGGGCAGGGGCTCAGGGGGCAAAGCAGGGGCTCTGCATTAGGGCTGGCAGGGGTGTTAGGGAGGAGCAGCTTCGGGGTGGGCAGCGGTGGGTTCTTACCTTCTGGAGGTGGAGGGCAACCCAAAAAAAGGAGAGAAAGACCCCTTTAAAAACTTGAGCAGAACAACGGACTCATGGTTAATTCACACAAACCCTCCCCTCCCCCTCCACCAGAGCCACATTTTAAACGTTTTGGGTCGACCTGCAGGGCCTGGGGGAGCCCTGGGGAGGGAGGTGGCACTGCCAGGGGGGTCCAGTCTGCTCCCAGGGCAGCTCCAACCACAGGACTGTCACCTTCCCCAGGGGTGAGCTTCCCAGGAGCCAGGGGGGCCCTCTGGAAGTCTGTCTGTCTGCCCCGTGCAGACACACAGTGGAACAGGAACTTCCTCCTTCAGCCCCCTCAGCACAGCTCCCAGCTCACAGCCCCAGGGCAAAGAGCAGCCCTGGAACCCAGAGTGCCAGGGTGGGATGGAGCAGGACCTTCAAAGAGCAGCCCTGGGACCCAGAGTGCCAGGGTGGATGGAGCAGGACCTTCAAAGAGCAGCCCTGGGACCCAGACTGGCAGGGGTGGGATGGAGCAGGACCTTCACCAGCCCCACAGATGATCCATGGCCTCACCAAGCTACCAACAATGCCAACTCATGCACACTTGGGCCTCCCCCCAGCACTGGGGCTGGGGGTACCCACCCTGTCTCACACCCTGCAGCCCCTCTGGGCACACCAGCACTGCCAGTGCAGGGCTCTGCCTGAAAACAGGGATCCTGAGGGTTCCTGGAGCTGCACAGGAGGATCCTGAGGGTTCCTGGAGCTGCCCATGAGGATCCTGAGGGTTCCTGGAGCTGCACAGGAGGATCCTGAGGGCTCCTGGAGCTGCACAGGAGGATCCTGAGGGCTCCTGGAGCTGCACAGGAGGATCCTGAGGGATCCTGGAGCTGCACAGGAGGATCCTGAGGGCTCCTGGAGCTGCACAGGAGGATCCTGAGGGATCCTGGAGCTGCACAGGAGGATCCTGAGGGCTCCTGGAGCTGCACATGAGGATCCTGAGGGTTCCTGGAGCTGCACAGGAGGATCCTGAGGGTTCATGGAGCTGCACACACGGACCCTGAGGGTTCCTGGAGCTGCACAGGAGGATCCTGAGGGATCCTGGAGCTGCACAGGAGGATCCTGAGGGATCCTGGAGCTGCACATAAGGATCCTGAGGGTTCCTGGAGCTGCCCATGAGGACCCTGAGGGCTCCTGGAGCTGCCACGTGCACCCAAAGCAGGAGCTGGGGCAGGACCAGCAGTGCAGGCAGAGCTCTCAGCCCCACTCAGGGGAAGCCCCCTCCTCTAAGGCTTTTGGGGCACAGAGTTAAGAGCTCCAGTGCTTTTGGGTTCCCCCTCTGTGTTTCTGCCACAGAACCACGAGCCAGCTCGTACTGAAGAGAAACCCTAAAGTGAGTTTTTTGAGGCCTCATCTCCAGTGTTTCCCAGGAGAGAGCCAAGCTCTGATTCCTGCAGTGCTCATCAATACAGGATTACACTCCCTGTCCCCAGTCCCTCTCCAGCTCTCCTGGAGCCCCTTTATGCCCTGGAAGGGGCTCCAAGGTCTCCCTGGATCCTTCTCTTCTCCAGGAGAGTGTTCAAGGGGCAGAAGTGGCACCCCCAGCTTTTCCTCACTTTAGGAACTGTCCTGGTAGAAGCCCCTGCCTGGCTCAGAGCAGAAAACCCTGCCCAAGGGGACAGCCAGGAGTGCCCAGAGGTGACACCCAAACACCAGTGACCTGGTTAAACATTAACCTGGAGCCCGCCCTGGGACTCCACCTGACAGGCACTGATCCAAAAATAGCTCTGACCTGGACTTTACACCGGAGCCTTTCCACAGGGATCTCATTGAGCACATCCCAGAGGCCTCAGACAACCCCCTCTGCTCTGCCCTCAGCTACAGATGTCAGCTGGTCACTGTTTGTCCCCTCCAGAAAGCACCAAACCCAGCCCTGAGCTGCCTGAAGAACTCCCTGCACTGCTGTTCCTGCCCCTCCCTGCTCCCAGCCCCACTCCTGAGGAACACAGGGAGGAACCCTGGAGAGCCCCTTGCAGTTAAAATGCTGCCAAAAAATTCCCCTTTCCCACTGGGAAAACATCAGCAAAGAGCCCCAGGAGCCCAGCTGTGAGTCAGGAATCCTGCACAGCACAGCCCTAAGAGGCTGGCAGTGCTTTTAGGGACGTTTTAGAAGAGCCACCTCCCAGGAGAGTGACAAAAATCTCACTCACTGGAGAGGTCTGAGAGAACCCAGGCTGGTGGTTCCTCAGCAAGGCACGTGGATGTCCCTGTCCTGCCCCCCAAACACACCCAATACTGCCAACATCAAAGCCAGGGGACACGAATTCAAGGTGTCCCAGTTCACCTTTAAAAGCAGCTGGGAATTAAACAATGTGTGAAGTTATTTATGGTCCAGTTGGCTGCAGCACCTTCCAGGCCAGCTCACAGTTTGCAAATTCAAGCCCCTGGAAGGAGGTTTGAGGTACAGGAAAACCAAACACTCCTGGCTCTCAAGAGAAGAAGCCAGCAGAGAATGCTAATTTTGGTCAGCTATTCACTGATTTTAACACGTCCGAGGAGATCAAGGAAATTAAAAAACGTGGATTTAAAAAGCTGCTTCTCCTCAAACAAACGTGACTCCCTGTTGCTGACTCTCACTGCCCATCCACCCCAGGGAACTCTCCCAGCTGGTCCTGGAGCACCAGGATAAAAAATCCTAAATACAGGTGAGGCAACCAGCCAGTATCACCCTGGGTTTCTGTTCTGCTACCAAAAAAAAAACGTTATGACAGATCTTGCCTTGTCCAAAACTCAGCCAAACTGCCCTGCACGCAGCAGAAACCTCTGCTCCCTCAGCTGCTGCTGGTTTATATCACAAGTTGTTTTATATTCTCCTTCTTCCCTGCAATTCCAAACCCTCTACACCAGCAGCAGTGCCCTGAGTCCCCTGAACTCCCCCCCATTCCCTGGAGCTCCTCCAGGAGCAGCTCCTGCCCCAGCACGGCCCAGGGATCACTGCAGGGACAGGGACTGGCTGCCCTGCAAACAGCAAAATGACACCCCCTGGGCTCCCACTGCCCTCTGCCTCACCCCAGCACGTCTGTGGGAAGGTCACCTGTCACTTCTGGGATTGTTTTCTCTCCAGAAATCAGAGATTTTTAAAGGGTTTGATGTAACTGAGGATCTGAGGCCATAAATGGTGAGTAAAAACCCAACAGACACCCCCTGCAGTGGAAGCTGGCAGAGTTTGAGGATGAGGTGCTTTGTGGGAGTACTTTGCGACCAAGAAATCTGCAATTTGGTTTATTGAAAGCCAATTGCACTGAGAAACAACTCCCAAAGCTCTATGAACACCTGATTCACCCAAGGCAGGAGCCAGGACAGGGCACTGCTGTCACCTGCTGCCAGGGGCCCTGCCAGAATGAACCTCCCCAGCCTGGAGAGCTCCCCCTGCTCCCCTGACAGCCTTTCCTCCTTCCCTAACAGCAGCTTTCCTCTAAGGAACGTTGATTTGTGTTCAGCCCATCTTGCCACGGGCTGTGACTCCCCAGAACCCCAACCCAGCCACCAGCACTGGCCCTCACTGCAATGTAAGTGCTTAAAATGGGACAACCCTTTAGGTTTTAACCCAAATAAAGCTTTATTACACCAATGAGGGGAACAATCCCCACCCAGCACCCAGGTGTGGCCAAGGGGAGGAGCTGAGATGAGTTTCCCCCCTGGAGCTGCTGAGCAGTCTGTGCTGTCCTGGTGCTCAGCAGCAGCTCCTTGAGAGGGGAACTCAACTCCCCCAGCCCAGGCTCAACCCCCAGCCCAACCCTGAGAGGAGGGGGAGAGGCTGACAAGGGTTATGGGCACTGCTGCACTTCTGGTCTGCCCTTTTTGGTTTTGCTGTTGGGTCCCAAATGTGGCCTGAGCAGGCAGAGACTGGACCCTTTGGGTGCCACCTGAGCTCCTGCTCGAGGCTCTGCCCCGAGAGAACACCCTGAACTGCTGAAAAGGGTCCTGAGTCCCCTAAAAAGGGTCCTGAGTCCCCTAAAAAGGGTCCTGAGTCCCCATGCCTGGGTGTTTGCTGGCCCTGTGCTCTGCCACCAGGACAGAGCAGTGCAAAGAGGCAAGTTTGGGATGGCTGCTTAGTTCCAAAACAGAAGAACAGGCACAGCCAACCCTCTTTATCCCCCCCTCTCTTTTCCTTTGCTCCCAGAAAACAGAAGAAACACTTTGTACCTCCTATGGACAATTGTTCCCTCACCCATCTCTGGGAAAGAGGGGAGCCAGGACTCTGGAATTCAGCTGCCCTGTGCCCAAACCAGATGGAACCAGGGAGCTGGAACCCTGCCCAGCACCCCAGAGCCTGATCCCTTGGGAGCAGGAAGGTCCCTCAGGCAGAACCACACCCCCCCTTCCAGGTAATTCCCAGGAAAACAGCAGCAGGCATGACGTTTTCTGTGTGAGGATCTTGAGCTGAGGCTGCTTTGTCACTTCCTGGGTGGCTCTGAGTGTGGTTTGGGTCATTTCAACACTTCAGCTGAACTGTCAGTTCACTTCTTGGTCACAAAACAACTTAAAAAACCTGCTGTGTTTTCTGCAGTGCCTGAAGCACCTGGTCAGCTCTGGGTTATCCCATAAAAGAGCTGGAGTCCTGCACACCTGGGAGTCAGGGACGACCCCCTTCCAGCTCCCTCTGGGGGAAAAGCACTGGTGACCTGAGGGCTTGTTTGCAAACGGGACCCAGACACCAAACCTGCACCATTCCAGTCCCAAAGCTCCTGAGGAGATGGGGGTTTAACAGCAAACCACCCCGAGCTGGGTTGGACTGGTACAGGTGCTCCACTCACCTGATCTCCTTGAGTCCTTCCTTCTGGATAACCTGAAGGATCTCTTTATGGCTCATGGGTGTGTTGGGATATTTCTCCAGGACCTGGCAAGCGAAAGCAGATTGAGAGGAAGTCACTCGTTTGCATTTTGACTTTAATATTCAACCTACATTTAATGGTTTGGATTTCCCCAAGGGGAGGAACTGCTGACCCTCTCCCACCTCATGGCCACCCCCTGAAGGACACAGGGAGCAGAGGGACTCCAGCTGAGGGACTTCAGTGCAATTCCTGAGTTTTATTTTGAATGTGCTGCCCCTTGACAGCACTTTGTGGAGAATCAAAGGCTCCACAGCACCGGGGTAGCTCCCCAACCACCAGCTTTCCCCCCCTGGAATGCTTCAGGAACTCTGAGGCACCTCAGACCCAACACTCCCAAAAACCCCAAACCCTTGAGGCGAAACTGCTGCTCAGTTTGGCTGAAAGGACCAAAGAAGCTGAAGGAAAGAGGGAGGTTTGACACTGTTGGGAACTCTCAGCACACAGGTCAGCCTTTAAAGTCCATAATGTGGTCCATGGAAATGTAAACTGCCAAACACATTCCCACCCCTCCCCAGCCCAGCCTGGCATCGCTCTCCTCCCTTCCCAGGGCATTGAGATGCAAAAGCAGGATTGAAAGAGTGGCCAGAGAGATGTCTGAGGCTTCTGAAGGAAGATGCCAGTTACCACACGTCATTTGGATATTTTAAGCAGTCGTTTGTGCTGGGGGATGGGCAGGAAATGCCTCGTTTCCTTCTTAGTCATCAGCTTTTGACCCGAGCCCGGCACAGCAACCCCCAGTCCCCACCTGGGGCTTCCACCAGACCCAAACCACAGGGGCCTGCAGTGCCAACCCTGACAGTGCCAGCCCTGCCAGTGACTCTGCAGGAGGAGACCAAGGGTTTCAGTTCCTCTGTTCAGCAGCTGTGCAGGACCCAGGGCTCCCCCTGAACCCCTGCACCTCCTTCCCTCCGGGAACACCCCGTTATCCCATGGCCAAGGGTTCTGCTCTCCTGGAAAGGACCCGGCTTGGGCTGCAGCCTCTCCCTGCTCAGAGAACAAAATCCCCACATTTTGCTGCATCTGCAGCTCTGGAAGCTCCAGCTGATGGCCCCATCCTGGTAAATCTCTTGTTAAGTGGTGTTAAAGCCTGACTTTCAGAGGATCAGACAATCCCAAAACGGTTCAGATGGGAAGGGAGCTCAAAGATCATCCAGCACCACTCCCTGCCGTGGGCAGGGACACCTTCCACCAGCCCAGGAGCTCAGTCTGAAAGCTTCTTCTGCACCAAGTGAGGGCAAGAAATGAGGTTCATCTCCATTTCCACCTGCAGTGTCACCTTCCCACTGCAGGCAGCAAAACAGGAGAGAAAGGAGGCAGTGCTGGGAGTGCATCCACAGGAGCCTGAGGGCACTGCCCACTGCTCACACACAAACCCAGCCGGGCATTCTTCTCCCTGGGCACTCTGTTCTCCTCCCTTTCACCACCTGGACGTGCTCCTGACAGGCCCCAGCTCGCAGCAAGCCCTCAGTTCATTAACTCCTCACCACCACAGTGCCAATTAACGCCCAGCTGGACCAGGGAACCTCATCAGCGAGCAACAGAAGCTTTCCCAACAATATCCCTGCCTGCCCCCAGGATGCCCCCAGGCACCTCTCCCAGGTAACCTGCCCCCACACCTTCCTCCCACAGGCCTTTTCCCCGGAGCTGAGCTCAGCAGGGCGAGCTTGGCCTCCTGCCACCCCTGCCCTGCTCCCTGCACACGGTGCTGGGCCGCCCTCAGAGGGTCACCCTGGAAGATCAGCCAGCTCTGCTGGGTTCCTCTGCTCCACAGGAGACATTCCTAGGACCGTGGAATTATTTAGCTTGGAAGACACCCCTGAGATCACCGAGCACAACCGTCCCCCAGCGCTGCCGAGGCCACCGCTGACCCACGGCCTCAAGTGCCACCCTGGCTTTGCCAACTCAGCATCAAAGTGTCTTGTTCAGCGACCACCAGCACAGGGGAAACCCATCAAAGGGCCCGTGTGGCTCCCCAGGACCAGGATTCATTTGCACCCTCCTGATAAGAGTCATCTGGTGCTCTTCAAGAAGCTTATTGAATGTTGACTCCCTGCCTGGTTGGCTGAACAGAGCAGTTCACACCTCCAGCTGCACCAAGAGCTGCCTCCTGCCACACAGGCTGAGCCAGCAGAACCAGGAGTGAGGACTGGAGAGACTCCTAAAAAAAACCAGATACACTGAAGTAGCTTCTCCTCTCCCTTCTGCCCTGTAATCCCCTATCAGATCTTTCACTGGAGCCGTTTTTAGCTGCTGGGTGTAAATAAATAAAAACTCCTGTCTGCCAGAGGGCTGGGTTTGAGAGGCACTGGGGGATTAGGAGTGAGGGTTTATGAAGGACCTTCGTGCTGTGCTGAGCCAAGAGAACAAACCAGCAAGTGCCACCACTGGGTCCTGGAGCCCTTCCTTCCCTGAGCAGAGCTGGAAATGCTGACAAGTGTCAGCCCAATGCAGGGGAAGCCAAGAGCTTGGGATGGGGTCACCGATGCTCAAATCACACCCCCCCAGGGGGGGAAACAGTCCACTTGGCTCCTTACTGACAAAAAAACATTAATCATGGACTGGTTTGGGTTGGGAGGGACCTTAAAGGTCATCTCATTCCAACCTGCCTCGTTCCAGTCCTGTTTTCTAGTTCCAAGGATCATCAGAAGAAAAGATGTTTCCTAATTTTACACCTTGGTTGGGCTCGATGGCCTTAAAGGGCTTTTCCAACCTCAGCGAAGCTGTGGTTCATCCCTTTTGTGTTATGGTCCTGCTGAAGATGTTTACATGAACCAGCTGATATTGGTGTTGATATCACATAAATAGGAGAGTGTTAAAAGTTAAACCCAACCACCCCCTAACCAGGACTCTGTGTGATCCTGGAGGGCTTCTCCAGCTGAAATGGTTCTGTGCCCCTGGGAGATGTGTCTTGGGCTGCTGTACCTGCAGACAGGGGGACATCTACCCCCTCTGCTCCCCAGTGAGCAGAAACCATTGCTCACACAGAGCTCCATCTCTGGTCCAACAGAGCTAAAACTGCCACGAGAAAACGCATTTCCAGGCTGCCCATTCCTGGCTTTTGTTCCTTTCCTCAGTCCTTTGACAGAGGAGGAGGTGTGAACCCACAGGAAGATCATCTGAAAGCAGGAGAGCAGGCCAAGGGCTGGGGCTGGCTGGCTGGACTGAGGGCTGAGTGAGGACAGGTCAGGAAGGAAGTGGTGAGAACCTCAGCTCTGCCACCTCAGTGCTCAGGCAGCAGCTCTGCCAGAGCAGGGCTGGGACCTGGAGGTGCAGCTGGAACCTGCAGGGCCAGGCTGAGCTGGGGAGGGATTTCCACACACCCTATTCCATCTGAATTCTTCCTAAAAAACACACAGGCCAAATTCATGGCTCCTTACATCCTACATTTTCCTACTGCTTCTCACTAGGAAAAGGAAAGTTACTCTTCCTACAGAGCTTAAAAAGACCCTGCACTGAACCCCCTCACGCCAGGAAAAGATGGGAATTAACTAAACCACCACTGTTCTTCCCTTCCCAACTCCACCTGCCCCATGGAACAAAGCTCTGGGCAGTGGAGATCTCCACCCAGGACACTGGATCACCGGGATGGTCACCAAGGGTGTGCTCTCCCGGTGATTCCATACACACACAGGGATCCCATATGGGCATTCCATACCCACAGCGACCCAGACAGCACTGGGGGTGCCCCAGCAGTGCCCAGCACAGGGACAGGCACTGCCCTGGGCCTGTGGCCACACTGTGTTTGACACAAATCAAACAGCAGAACGAGCTCCTTCCAGATCCAACACCAGGGCCTCGGGAACCTCAGCGACTGCCAAACAAAGCCCAACGTTCAGGGCTGATTCCCGGGCCAGGAGGGATGGATGCAGTGACAGGGAACACGGTGCCTCTGCCCCAGGGAACAAATCCCCCCCTCCACTCCCTGCACAGAGGTTCCTGGCTCCCCCAGAGCTGCAGAGCAGCCCCAGGACACCACCCTGGCGTGCAGGACACCACAGCAGCCACACTCCTGGGAGGGCTGCACTGAACCATCCATGAAACGGGGGCTGAAACCCTCAGTGAGGGAGGCAAAACCAGAGCTGCCCTCCCCCAGAGCTGCCCAGCACAAACCATGAAACCCTCAGTGAGGGAGGCAAACCAGAGTTGCCCTCCCCCAGAGCTGCCCAGCACAAAGCACCTCTCCCTGGGACGCAGGGCCGGGCTGGGAGCTCAGCCCCTGCCAGCAGCAGGAGTTGGCTGCACTGTTCCAATCAGGAAAGCTCTGAGTGATCCAAGGCCTGCCCACGTAAATCCAGCAGTGCACCACGCCAGGATTCCAAAGGGAGGAGGATGAAAGCCTCCTGGAAACTCGTGTTTGAAGTGGCTGGGTCTGTTTGTGTTTGTTTGGAACAGCCATCAGCCCATCGGGGTTTAATCCCCAGGTTCTCCAAGGCTGATGTGAAGGAGCACCTCAGCCCATTAATGCTCTCAGAGAGCCTCTGGAGAAGGGCACTTGGGAATTCCTGCTGCTGGTTGTTCCCTCATGCAAAGGAGGGTTTAAAACTGGGCGACCTAATGGTGCAAACACAGCCACTGCTTGCACTCCTTCCTGGAAACAGCATTTAAACTTCCCAGATCCGTGAATCCACAGCAGCCCGAGGAGTTCCTGCCTCAGTCCCCACAAAACCTGATCATCTGGTTCCACCTCCTCCTCCTCACATCCAACAGGGACCTCCGAGCTCCCAGCCATCCATCCCCCTCCAGGAGGAGAGTTCCAGCTGAGCTCCAGACACCAGCAAGAGCTGCAAATCCCCTTCCAGCAGGAAACCATCCCCGTGCAACGCAAACCCTGGAGAGGGAAGTGGGTCAGCTATAAAAAGCCCGGGGAGAATGTGAAATTCCTGCTCGGTCAGACCCCCTGGAGCAGCCACGGGAACACCAGGAACAGGGGCAGGGACAACAGGGACAGGGGCAGGAACAGCAGGAACAGGGCAGGGACAGCAGGAACAGGGCAGGGACAACAGGGAGAGGGGCAGAGACAACAGGGACGGGCAGGAACAGCAGAACAGTGGCAGGGACAACAGGGACAGTGGCAGGAACAGTGGTAGGGACAACAGGGACAGCAGCAGGGACAACAGGGGATGAAGGGCTTGACCCAGATTGCAGTATCTGCTCCACTCATCCAATTAGCCAAATGCTGCCCGGGGCTTTAGCCAGAAACGAGGTCAGGAAGGAATGGGCAATTCCAGGTGCCACCAAAGGCCAGGGAATGCTGTCATTTCCCACCATCCCTGAGGGGGTTGAGCAGCAGCCTGGAGAGGTGACACCCCACAGCCACGTCCCAGCTCAGTGCCACGGGAGCCTGGAGGAGGGCACGGAGCACTGCAGGCTGTGCTGCCACAGCAGCGCCAGGGGTGCTCAGGAACTGCTGGATCCTGCCAGGATCCACTGCTGGAGAGCTGGGGCAGGACTGGCACACGGGGTGGAAGCTGTGCCCCACACTCAGCACAGGCAGGAACCAAACTGAAAATCCCAGACTGGTTTGGGTTGGAAGGATCCCCAAAGCTCAGCTCATCCCACCCCTGCCATGGGCAGGGACACCTCCCACCAGCCCAGGGTGCTCCAGCCTGGCCTGGGACACTCCCAGGGATCCAGGGGCAGCCACAGCTTCTCTGCCCAACCTGGGCCAGGGCCTCCCCACCCTCCCAGCCAACAATTCCCTCCCAATCTCCCATCTAACCCTGCCCTGTAAATTGTCCCTCTCCGTGATGTTTCCTCTCAACGACATGTCCAAGAGGACACTGAAGTGCTGCTTCAAACCAACCTCAGCTGGATTAACAGAGAACTTGTCCAACCAAAAGACAACGTGACCACTCCACAGGCTACACTGGGCTCCCACTGACTCCCAAAACTCCCACCCAGGCGCTTGACAAGCTCATCTTTAAATGGAGAACAAAGTTTCTTGGAACCACAGAGTGCCATGAGTTGGAACAGACCCCCAAGAACCGAGTCCAACTCCTGGGTTTGAAAGAAGCTCCACAAAGCTGTGGGATGTTTTTGTACACTCAGCCTTAAGCTCTCTGTAAGTATTAGTGGCAATAAGATTAATATTGGAGTTGAAGCCCTGCAGCAGCACCTCCATTCAGTCAGTGCCAGGTGAACAGGCAGCTGGCTCAGGGCTGGGACAAGTCCCTGGTTCCCAGCAGGGAAATCATGGCAATGCCACTGGAGAGCACAGAGGGGAGGGCTCAGAGTCCCACAGCCTGCACAGCAGCCCCACAGAGAAGGCCCCAAAACAAGCAGTGCTCAGCCAGCCCAAGGCAGAGCCAGCTCCTGCTCGGGCCAGGCAGGGACACAGGAGCAGCTTCCAGGGGTTGTGCAGGAGAGCACAGGCACGTCCACACCATCCTGGAGCTGCTGAACCCAGCCAGGGGGCTTGGCTTCACTCAGGGCCGAGAAACGTTGGACTCCAGTGTCCCCATGTCCCAGCAAAGCCCCAAACTCCTGCTGGAAGGTGGTCCCACAGCTCTGGCACGGCTCCTCCCTCCAGGCTGCAGGGCCACGTGCACCAGCCCGGTGGCAAACAGGGTCAGGGATCTGATCCCAGCTGAAAATAGCAGCACCTTTCCTTTCAGTTGAGGGGGAAAAAAAAAAGCTTTAGGGTCGAGTTTGCCAAGCAGCCTCACATACTCGAGGGTGCTGGAGAAGGGGCCAGAGTAAGGGCAGTGCTGGCACAGAACCCTGGGATCGCTGAGGTGGGAAAAGCCCTCCCAGCCCGTGGATCCCCCCTGTGCCCACCTTGTCCCCCAGCACTGAGAGCCACAGCCAGGCCTTCCTGGGTAAGCTCAGGATGACCCCGACCTTCAGGACCTTCAGGACCTTCAGGGAGCCGTTGGGTTTCCCCAGCCCAGTGACCCTGGAGGGCACAGGCAGCTCTCTGGGAGGACACTGCTTTCACACATTCCTTCCCCTCCAGCAGAGAAGAAACCTGAACACTCATCCCTCCCTCTTAGGGCTGGAAAACACGGAACTGTGCCCAGGTCTAGGGGAGACACTGGGTCAGAGACGGACAGGGAGCCCCAGCACCCCGAAACAACACAAGAAACAGCACTTGAAGCACATTTGCTGCTTGTTTGTAGAGACCCCAAATAAAACCAGTTTGTTTCTGAGCCGCTCATTTACAGCTCGAGAGCTTTGAGAGAAAAAACAAATAACTTTGCAGAACTCCCATTTGCACAGCGAGAGCTGAAGGTGGCAGAAGGAAGGGAAGGGAACCCCCTGCAAACCCTTTCAGCACAGGGAAACGAGGAAAAGCAACACTCTGAGCGTGTTTCACGTGGCACTCCAAGGTGTGAGCCAGGCACTGAGAACAGCCAGGGCACTGCTGGGCCTAAAGTGTGGGTTCCAGGCTGTTAATTCACCAAATGCCCCAAAGCAGGAGGTCAAACACAAAGACACAGGTGGTGGCTTGAGCTGCCTTTCCAGTCAGACATTTATTTAGAATTATTTGGATGGGAAGGGACCTTAAAGCCCATCTCATTCCACCCCCTGCTGTGGGCAGGGACACCTTCCCCTATCCCAGGTTGCTCCAAGCCCCGTCCAACCTGGCCTGGGACACTTCCAGGGATCCAGGGGCAGCCACACCCTATTCCATGGGCTGGGCAGGGACACCCCCTATTCCATGGGGCACAGGTAACACCCCCTATTCCATGGGGAACAGGGACACCCCCTATTCCATGGGGAACAGGGACACCCCCTATTCCATGGGCTGGGCAGGGACACCCCCTATTCCATGGGGAACAGGGACACCCCCTATTCCATGGGGCACAGGGACACCCCCTATTCCATGGGGAACAGGGACACCCCCTATTCCATGGGGCACAGGGACACCCCCTATTCCATGGGGCACAGGCACACCCCCTACTCCATGGGGCACAGGGACACCCCCTATTCCATGGGGCACAGGGACACCCCCCATTCCATGGGGCACAGGGACACCCCCTATTCCATGGGCTGGGCAGGGCAGGAGCCCACAGGAGCTCCAGCTCCCACTTGCAGCCCCCTGACCCCTCCCAGGGGAAGCACCCCCTGCCAGGTTTGCTGAGAGCCAGGGCCTGTTTAAAACACTCCCGTGGGGAAGCTCCTGTCACTGTCTGACAGGATTCTGCTTCTTCCTTAGGAGAGCCAGCACTTCACTACCACAGAATGAGCTGACATTCCAGTACCTCAGGGACACCCAGCTCCAAACCATCCAGAGGGTCACCTCCCCTCTCAGGGATCAAACCACAGCCACAGCAGGAGCATTAAACACCTTCCACACCTTCCCTGCAGGGGAACAGGATCCAAACCCAGGGAGCAGCACAGGACACGCGTGGAGGGACAACAAACCCCACCACCCACAGCCAGGCATCTAAACCAGCAAGCCCTGAAAATCCCACAGTCCCAGGAGAGCTGGGCTTGGAAGGGCCCTCTGGAGACCATCCTGTCCAACCCCCTGCCCAGGCAGGGTCACCTGGAGCAGGTGGGGTTGCAATGTCTCCAGAAGGGGGGACTCCACACCCTCCCTGGGCAGCTGTTCCAGGCTCTGCCCCCTCCATGGAAAGAAGTTCTGCCTCATGGTGAGGTGGAACTTGCTGTGCTTTAGTTCATGGCCATTGCTCCTCGTCCTGTCCCTGGGCACCACTGACCAGAGCCTGGGGCCATCCTCAGACACCCCCTGGAGATATTTGGGTGGACTGATGGGATCCACTCTCAGCCTTCTCTGGACTAACCAGGCTCAGCTCCCCCAGCCTCTCCTCATCAGAGAGAGATGCTCCAGGCCCCAAATCATCTCTGTGGCCTCTGCTGGACCCTCTCCAGGAGCTCCTTGTCTCCCCTGAGCTGTGGAACCCAGAACTGGGCACGGCTCTGGGCACAGAGCACGTTTGTGCCTCGTGTGCCAGGACACTCAGGGGAGATGGGAAACGGGCTCTGCTGATCCCAGGGGATGCTCCACGGGCACAGAGCAGGCACTGAGCTCAGGAAAAGCTTCTGCAAGCCAGCAGGGACCACGTTTACTGCTGCTCCTTGTAAGAGCTTTGAGAGCAAAGTCAAATTACCCCACATGGGAAGCAGGAACGAAAAGAACACAAATTGCAGGACTTGCTGGAAAAAAAAAATAGGACCATTTTTACCAAGTGATCTTAGGAAATCAATTCTGAATTCAGAACGCAGTGAAACACAAGGAACTCGTGCACTCAGGCTCCTGCAGGGCCAGCAGCTACCAGAAGAAAAGACAGTGCCCAATATCCATGAAGGCCCTGAGAAGGGCTCCAGGAGAACACGCTTTCCAGGAAGGAATTCCTCCTCCTGTCCAACCCGACCCTGGCACAGCTTGGGGCCTTCTCCTCTTGTCCTGTCCCCTGTTCCCTGGGAGGAGAGGCTTGGAGCAAGCTGGGCCAAGGAGGGGTGGGACTGGGCGACCTCTAAGGTGCCTTCCAACCCAAACCACTCTGGGATCCTGAGCAGGGTTTCAGAGCACCCACAGAATGTCAGCAAGGGGGGTGATTATCCCATCCCCACATTTCATGTGAAAGGCTGTTCATTACCAGTGAAAGAGCTTTCCCCACGAAGCACTGAGGCTGCAGAGCAGACCTCTGAGAAGGTCCCACAGCTGGTTACAGCAGAGATGTTTTAGAGGCACTACAGGAATTAGACTGGAACTAGTCCTGGCTGCTCTTGGCCCTCTGTTTTTACTGCTCCCAGCAGAACCACAGGAGCAGAACACCTGACAGCCCCAGGAAAACAAAACCAGATCTCAAGCACCTGCCTCTGGTGCGTGGAACACCCGCTGTGGGAAGGGCTGCACGGGCAGAGCTGAGCCCAAAGCCCACCCCTTGCTGGGCACTGGGGTGTCTGGGCAGCAACACCACCTGCATCTCTGCATCTGCACTCCTGCAGATCACCTGGGGCACACAAACACAGCCTGGGGCACACAAACACAGCCTGGGGCACACAAACACAGCCTGGGGCACGGGAGGGTCCACATAAAGGACTGGGATTTCCCCCTTCCTGTAGGAAAAGCTGTGTGAGACCCAGAATCCACCCCAGTCAATAAATGCTGACTGTGCCACTTCTCTCACACACCAGGCAAGAGCTGCTGGGGCACAATGACCAGGTTCCCTCACAGCCCCCTCTGTTGTAGGGGGGGGCAACAGGGTGATCTTTAGAGTCCCTTCCAAGCCCTTCTGGGATTATGGATCCAGGAAACACAACTGGTTTTTGTGCTCCACCATCCTCACTTGGAAAAGCCTTGCCCAGAAATGCCCAGGCCAGACTGGAGCTGACTGGAGGAGAGACCACAACTGGGGCAGAAGAGCCTCTGGAGGCTCCTGCAGTGCCAGAGAGGAGCTCACTGAGGTCAGAACCTCCAAACCCTTCGGAGCCAAAACTATTGATGGGAGCGACCGAGCAAAGGGGGAGCTCTGGGGCAGAACTAGTTATCTAAACTCCACTGATTGTTTTAAATAAGGACAGAAGTTCTTCCTCCCTGGGAGGGTGGGGAGGCCCTGGCACAGGTTGCCCAGAGAAGCTGTGGCTGCCCCTGGATCCCTGGGAGTGTCCAAGGCCAGGTTGGACGGGGCTTGGAGCACCCTGGGCTGGTGGGAGGTGTCCCTGCCCATGGCAGGGGTGGGACTGGATGATCCTTAAGGTCCCTTCCAACCCAAACCAGTGTGTGACTCTGTGAAACACAGAGAACACGTGTGAGGTCCTCCCCCAGCCCTGAGCTCCTCTCCTGGAGCACAGCACAGGGAGCACAGCAGCCCAAAGCTCTGGCTGGGATCCTGCTGGGAGTGGCACCTCCAGGCAGGGCGGGGCACTGGGGATTCCCCTCCTGGCACCTCTCTCCTCTTCCTGCTGGGCTCTCCCAGCCCTGCCCCGCCCTGCTCTGCAGCAGGGAAACAACACTCCATTTTTCCAGCTGCACTGGTGCCTCAGGACAGGGGGGGCCCCACTGCCCCCCAAGCCAAGAGCCAGCCCCTGAGGCAGCTCTGGCAATCAGGTGTACTGCTGATAACAGCCAAATGAACCCCAGCCCAGCCCAGCACTGACAGCCAAGCCTGGCCATCAGCTCCACAAAGGGGCCTCACCCAGCTCCAGCCACAGCGAGCTCACCTGCACTTCCACAGCTGCAACCTGGGGGGTTTGATGCCTTTAACAGGTTAAAATTCCCAGTGGGAACACAGGCCTCGACTTGGAAATCAGTGTTTGAAATGGCAGGGCCATAATTGGATTACTGTGACTGGAAGAAGGATTTTGTAGTCTGCTGGTTTGCTCCAGCCACTAAAGGGGATTACACTTCCACCTCAGGCATTCCAAGTTCTGCTTCCACACAGGAGCCCACGTTTTAAGCCTCCAGGTGTCCAAGGTGAGCTTAAAGCAACTCTGAGCCCACCAGAAGTTCCAGGACCTAGAAGGTCAGATCTCAGAGGGCACCACCCGAGGCCAAAGCAGAGCTGACACTTGCAGAGCAATCACTGACTTCACAGGGAACCCACAGAGTCAGGGGATGATTGAGGTGGGAAAAAACATCCCAGACCACTGAGCTCACCCTGTGCCCCATCCCCACCCTGTCCCCAGCCCAGAGCACTGAGTGCCACGGCCAGGCCTTCCTGGGACACCTCCAGGGCTGGGCACTCCAAACCTCCCTGGGCAGCTGTGCCAGGGCCTGACCACCCTTTCCAGCAGGAAATTCCTCCTCCTGTCCAACCTGAGCCTCCCCTGGCACAGCTGGAGGCCGTTCCCTCTCCTCCTGTCCCTTGTTCCCTGGCAGCAGAGCCCGACCCCCCCCAGCTCCCCCCTCCTGTCAGGGGGTTGCAGAGCCAGAAGGTCCCCCCTGAGCCTCCTTTTCTCCAGGCTGAGCCCCCCCAGCTCCCTCAGATATTCCTGCTGCTCCAGCCCCTTCCCAGCTCCCTTCCCTTCCCTGCCCACGCTCCAGCCCCTCCCTGTGTCTCCTGTGTGAGGTCCCAGAGCTGCCCCAGCACTGGAGGTGCCCCAGCAGTGCCAGCACAGGAATCCTGAAGAAACAATTCAAAAAAAATGCAGGAAAAACACATCCAAGGGCTGTGGCTGCTCCCAGATGTGCAGGAGTGAGGAGTGAAGGAGCTGCAGCTCTCTGTGAACACGTGATGGGGTTCATGCCAGCTCGGGCTCAGTCCTGGGCAGCCACGAGTCCCTTTCCCTGGAAGTGCTGCCAAGGTGTTTCCCTGGCCAGCAGACACGTCGCTGGGCCACGTGGTTTGGTCCCCAGGGCAGTGGCCACCAACTGCCCTTCCCTGTCCTGCAGAAACCTCTGCAAAAGCACTTAAGAGACAGCACAGACAGACCTGCAGCACTGCCCCACGTCCCCCCTGCACACAGCTCCTGTGCCTGGACACAGACCCAGAGCAGGGAAGGAGCTGTGATAACACTCAGGGGATTAAAACAACAACAAAAAAAGCCACCATCAAAAAAACCCAACACGGCAACAAACAATCCCTTCCAGAAAAAAAACAAAATCCAGGAAGCCTTTCCCAGGCTTCAGCCACCAGCTCATGCCACAAGCTGGGATTAATCATTTAATCTCCTGCAGCACCACCTCGTTCAACACCTCGCTGAGCAGGGACAGGCCCATTCCCAGGTTCTCCAGGAAGAACCTGCTGTGCTCCACCCCAGGCTCCAGACCTTTCCCGTGGAGCAATCAGGAAGGACACTGACCCACTGGAGCCAGGCCAGAGGAGGCCCCAGAGATGCTGCCAGGGCTGGAGCCCCTCTGCTCTGGAGCCAGGCTGGGAGAGCTGGGGGGGCTCAGCTGGGGAAGGGAAGGATCCAGGGAGACCTTGGAGCCCCTTCCAGAGCCTAAAGGGGCTCCAGGAGAGCTGGAGAGGGACTGGGGACAAGGCCTGGAGGGACAGGACACAGGGAATGGCTTCCACTGCCAGAGGGCAGGGACAGATGGGAGATTGGGAAGGAATTCCTCCCTGTCACGGTGGTGAGGCCCTGGCACAGGCTGCCCAGAGAAGCTGTGGCTGCCCCATCCCTGGAAGTGTTCAAGGTTGGACGGGGCTTGGAGCAACCTGGGCTGGTGGAAGGTGCACCTGCTCATGGCAGGGGTGGGACAAGATGGGATTTAAGGTCCCTTCCCACCCAACCCATCCCATGACTCCATGGCCAGCCCTCTGAGGCCCTGGTGACACGGAGCACTGTGCTCAGACACCCCGTGCAGTTCAGTTCCACCACACCCTGCTGCTCTGCCAGAGCTCCCAGGAGCACACAGGGGGCTGGCAGTGCCTCCAGCTCGGGGCTCACAGACCCCCACAAGCTCTGCCTGGGTTTTGCAGCCCCCTGGAACCTCCCCAGGTTTCCAGGTTGGTGTGTGTGGGTGAGCCAACACTCTCAGCTGCTTGCAGAAAACTCCCATAGTTTGGATCCTTCCACCCTCTCTCCTGAGTCCACCTCAACAGGGAAATGTACAGCTGGGGAAGAGAAGGGAGACCTGAGAGCCCCTTCCAGAGCCTAAAGGGGCTCCAGGAGAGCTGGAGAGGGACTGGGGACAAGGGATGGAGGGACAGGACACAGGGAATGGCTTCCACTGCCAGAGGGCAGATTTAGATGGGAGACTGGGAAGGAATTCCTGGCTGGGAGGGTGGGGAGGCCCTGGCCCAGGTTGCCCAGAGAAGCTGTGGCTGCTCCTGGATCCCTGGAAGTGTCCAAGGCCAGGTTGGAGCAACCTGGTCTAGTGGAAGGTGTCCCTGCCCATGGCAGGGGGTGGCTTTAAGGTCCCTTCCCACCCAATCCCTTCTGGGATTCTGAAGCCCATGGCTGCAGCAGCTCCCCCTCACATCAAACATTCCACGTGCTGTTCCCAGCTGACCCCGCCCAGGAGCATTCCCAGAGCCCACCTCCTGCCTGCACTCCCAGCCCCAGCCCTGGCAGCCGTGCAGCAGGAGCAGGAAACCCTTTTGTCGGGTCACACACGGGGACTTCCCCTGGAAAACAAACAACAAACGTCTTCCCTGTCGGCCCAGGCAGCGCCCACTTCCCTCCCTGCACACCCCGGGGAGAGGGGATAAAGCAACAGTTTGGGCTGGAAGGGACTTAAAGCTCCTCCTGTCCCACCCCTGCCGTGGGCAGGGACACCTCCCACCAGCCCAGGTTGCTCCAAGCCCTGTCCAACCTGGCCTGGGACACTTCCAGGGATCCAGGGGCAGCCACAGCTTCTCTGGGAATTCAATCCCAGCCCCTCCCCACCCTCACAGCCAGGAATCCCTTACCCATCTCCCATCTCTCCCTGCCCTCTGGCACTGGGCAGCCATTCCCTGTGTCCTGTCCCTCCAGGCCTTGTCCCCAGTCCCTCTCCAGCTCTCCTGGAGCCCCTTTAGGCTCTGGAAGGGGCTCCAAGGTCTCCCTGGATCCTTCCCTTCCCCAGCTGAGCCCCCCCAGCTCTCCCAGCCTGGCTCCAGAGCAGAGGGGCTCCAGCCCTGGCAGCATCTCCGCGGCCTCCTCTGGACTCTCTGCAGCAGCTCCACGTCCTTGTGCTGCTGTTGCCCAGGGCTGGAGGCAGCTCTGCAGGGGGGGCTCAGCTGAGGGGGCAGAGGGGCTGTAGGACCCCCCCTGCCCTGCTGCCCATGCTGTGGGAATGCAGCAGGACAACACATCCCAAATCAGGCTAAATCCAGTCCCAAGGAATCCTGGCTCTCCCTGGGTTAACAGGCAGCACTCACAGAGCTCTGCTGAACTCTGGGCTGCCACAGCCCCTGTCTGAGCTCAGCCCCAGCTGGGCACAGCACAGGCATCCCCCTGGCACAGGTCTGGCTGCAGGATCACCAGCTGAGCCTGCACACCAGTGTCTGGTCCAGCTCAAGAACTGGCACAGGCTGGGCTGCCAGGGGCACCTGAAACCTGTGCCCTGCTCTCCTCAGCTTCTGTGCTCTGCACCATCAGCTCCTCACCTCAGTCAAGGTGGGCTTTCTGAGCAGCAGGGACAGCCAGCCCCTGTCCCAGCAGAGCCTCCAGTCCCCAGCCATCTGCAGCTGCACTTTGAGCCAGCCAGGAAATGAGAAAACCCTTGTTTATCAACAGTGACTTCCTGCCCACACAGGGACCTTCCCTCCCCTCAGCCCGCACTGCTGCCCCACAGAACAGTCCCACACGCCCCAGAGCAACAGCCGGGGGCCCACTGAACCCCCTCATCCACACCCCTCCCCAGGTCTTCCCAGCAGACAGCAAGGCCACACCTCTGTGCTGTATCTTGTTCCCAGCTAATACTGACCCACTCCAAGGGACCAAGCAAGCTGAGGAAGGGATTACCTTGGTGTTCTCCCCTCCTCACACTCCCACCATCTCCCCAGCACTGGAGGACACTCACCCCAAGCTCCTGGCTGGGAAGACTGAACAGATCAGTACCAACAGTTAAGCATAAAAAACAATTTCTTTTGCTGGTTTGGCTGCATTAACCACCTGCAAGTGGGGAGGTGACAGCAGAGGAGGAGGTGGAGGGGGGACAGAACTGCACCAGAACATCCAGCTGTGATGGCCTGAGGCTGCTCCTCAGGGCTGGGTGACAAGGTGGGGCTTTTCCAGCCTGGAGGATCCTGTGAGGAGCAGGGCTCCAGGAAAACACAGAGCCCCAGGCCCTTCCCCTGCAGCCTTTTGGGGTCCCCCCAGCCCAGGGCCAGCTCAGAGCTCAGCCCCCACACAGGGGGGGCACCTGGACACAAACTGGGAGGTTTCCCAGGCCCGAGGACAGTTCCATGTCACCTCCCAAAAGCAGAAGCACGGGAGACCTGGAAGCTGCCACATTTCTCAGCGTGGTTTTATAACTTTCCCCACAAACCCCAGGCAGCAGCAGAGAGCCCAGCCCAGGCACACAGGCGAAGGCAAGAACCAAAAGCCACGATTCCAACCCAAAAAAACGCCGGGGAACTTATGGAATACTGGAGCTGGAGTTTGACCAGAGCAGTCTAACATTCCTGCTGAGCACACCACCAGGAACATCTGCCAGGGCTGAGGTTTTGGCAGGGATTTACTCATCTTTTCCTGCTTTGGTCTGCCCCTGTCCTGACTGGGCAACGTGGAACCTGCAGTTCTGAGGCCTCAGTGCAGCCTCTGGCTAAAGACCTGTTTGAGCCCTTAAGTGGATTCTGGGAGAGCTCAGAGGATGGACAGCAGGGCACAGGGGCTGGAAAAGATCTGGTCCCACCTATACCCTCCACTGGACGTTCTTCCACTGTTCTTTCAAAACAAACGGGTACAAATCACACCCAAAAGCACACAGAGAGAAACACCAAAGTGTTTGCCTGTGGGACAGTGTCTTATTTCTCAAAATCTCCAACTGCATCCCACCTCCTGAAAGCAGAGCAGCTATTCTGACGCCTCCCAAGCTGCAAACACAAGGTCCAAACGCGTTTATTTATTAAAATATCCCTTGCAAGTCTCAGCCGTGGGTTTCTATTTACATTTGCTTCCCAGCCAGACTTTTCAAGTCCTGTTTGAACAGATCCCTCTTCCAGAGAGGTTCGCGGAGCTCCAGCTCCTCCCCCTCTCCCGGAGGGGGCTTTACCCCCGCGGGGATCTTTGCTGGGCGTTCGCAGCTCCCGCAGGTCGCCTTGCTGCGGTTCCCTCTCTCATCCCTGTCCCGCTCCTCAACTTCCCTTTTCTCTTCCCCGCCCTGTAACGTGCCTGTCCCGCACAGGGACTACCCCGAGTCCAGACTGGAGACAGGACGGCAAAAAAACCACCGTCGGGCTGGCAAACCGGGCGGTAAAAACTCTCCTTTCGGGGTTGGCGACTCCGCCTGACCCGGGGCGACTCCGCAGCTCCCACGGCACGAGAGCCACCGACACGCTGCGAACACCGAAAAAAAACACCCCTGTGCGTGTCACTTGTTGGCGGATGCGACTTAAACCCTCGCTCACCACCGCGAAACCAGGCGGCAGTCCCTCCCCCGCGGCGCTTCCCAGGGAAATTCCTGCCGGGAAGCATTAAGCAACTGGAGAACAGGTCAAAATAAAAAAACCCTGCCCATGCGAGCGCGGGCGGCCGAGCGGAGCCCCGGGGGCAGGCCCCGTGGCCCCGGAGGCCGAGGCCGCCCCGCCACCCGCCCCTTCCCCCCGAGCCCCGCCGGGAGCGCCCCGACCCGCCCCGCGGCCTCCGACCCGCCCCGCGGCCCCCCCGCGCACCGTCCGGGCGGCCTCTGCCCAGGTCCTGCCCTTCTTCCTGCGGCCCTTCTCCCTCATGTCGGACGCGGCGGGGCTCGGGGCGCTGCGGGGTCGTTGCCGCCGGCGGGAGCGCGGCGGGGGCCGGGGCGGCCCCTCAAACGCGGGGAGCGCCGAGCGCGGCCCCTGCGCCCGCCAGCGCCGCCATGTTGGCTCGGGCTGCGCACGGGCCGCGGTCATGTGACCCCGCCCGCCGGCCCCGCCCACAGCGCGCGGGGGGCGGGGGGAGAGGCCACGCCCACCCCGTCACGCGGCTGCCTCGCCCTTCCCCCCCCCCTCCCCTCCCCCGCCGCGTCCGCGCCTCGCTGAGGGGGGAACAAAGATGGCGGCGGCGCCTGAGGGGGAGCGAAGATGGCGGAGGGGGCTCCCCGGAGGGCGGATCGCTCTCCGCGCCGTGGCGGCTCCGTGTCCTGCCCCACCGCAGCGGTCCGGGGGTCGCCGCCACCACCTGCCCTCGCCCGCTGCCGCCAAGTGCCACCAGCAGCCTCCGCTCCCTCCTCGGCGGCCGCCGGCGGTTCCCTCAGCCCCCGCCGCGCGCGCGGCGCCTGAGGGGCAAAGATGGCGCCGGCTCCCTCAGAGCTACCGTCACCCACTCAACAGCCACAGCCATAACTGTCCTCTCACGGCCACAGCCATAACTGCCTCTCAGAGCCACAACTACCCCCTCAGAGCCACAACTGCCCCCTCAGAGCCGTAACTGCCCCCTCAGAGCCACAACTGCCCCCTCAGACCAACTACCCCCTCAGATCCCCCAACCCCCCCCCCCCACACTGCCCCTCAAGAGCACAACTGCCCCCTCGGAGGCCGTAACGGCCCCTACAGCCCACAGCTGCCCCTCAGAGCCACAACTTCCCCCTCAGAGCCATAACTGCCCCCTCAGAGCCTAAACTGCCCCCTCAGAGCCACAAGCTGCCAACTCAGAGCCGTAACTGCCCCCTCAGAGCGACTGCCCCCCCCTCAGAGCCACAACTGCCCCCTCGGAGCCGTAACTGCCCCTCACAGCCACAGCCGCCCCTCGCCGCCCGGTGCCCGCCACCTCCCCAGTGACACCAATGCCAACATCTCAAGGCTCAGAAATTGTAAATAATTCGCCCAGAGACTCACAGAGAGTGTGTGTGGGGGTGAAACAGGGTCTTGGCCTATCAGTGAAAGAGGTGCCATGGCCTCAAAGGAGGGACCTGGCACAAAGGGCCACCTGGGCTATTGTTGCACAGTTGTCACCAGCTGTGTCTCCTGTCAGCTGGCTGGGCCACAGGATGTAAATGTGGCTTTAAGTGTTGTTCAGAAGCTGGGGCCCGGGGCAGCAGGTCGCATCTTGCTTGCCAAGGAAACCTCTGAGGGACTTTGCCTAAAACTGAATAGGGGGCACTTCCCCAAACCCAAAGGACCCCCCGAGCCCCCGAGTGAATCTGTGCTGGCACAGAAACAAGGATTGCATAAGATCGCGCCGGCTAAATAAATGTGCGTCAGGTAGGCGGCAGCTATATGTTGCATGGGTGGGTTGATGAAAATACTACTGTACAAATGTGATTTTTTTACTCCTTGGGGCGCTTCATTTGTGGAAACCTCCACCTTACGCCCTGCGCAGAACAAGCAACGTCTCCTTTATAAACCAGGCTCTGTGTCTGGTTCAGAGAGCTCCTAAAATCCTAAAACCTCCACTGTCCCCCAGTGCCCTGTGCCGGCCGATTCCCCCCTGACATCAACCCCTGCACGGCCCCTGCCTCAGTTTCCCCCAGACCACCAAGCCCCTGCCAGAGGGCAGGGTTAGATGGGATACTGGGAAGGAATTCTTGGCTGTGAGGGTGGGGAGGCCCTGGCCCAGGTTGCCCAGAGAAGCTGTGGCTGCCCCATCCCTGGAAGTGTCCAAGGCCAGGTTGGACGGGGCTTGGAGCAACCTGGGCTGGTGGGAGGTGTCCCTGCCCATGGCAGGGGTGGGACAGGATGAGCTTTAAAGTCCCTTCCCACCCAAACTAGTCTGTCATTCTGACTCTGTGATTACCCATTCTGCTTTAGCTTTAACTCCTATTTAACAAATACGAATTATTCAAGCTTAAAGCAAACTGTAACAACCTTGCTCCTGGTTTTTACCTACTGGGATAATGCTGGTGCAGCTCCAATAAGGTCAGCCCTTCCCTTTACCATCAGGGATGGACTGATCCCCTCACAACGAGCTGTGCTTCACTTCCTGCTACAGAGCTCTGAGAGATAAAATTAGATCAGAGAGCACGACCCCGAGAGCAGCTGGTGCCTGAGCCACTCGCTCCAAAATATCCCTAATGAGCTGCAGTTTCTGCTGCAGCCACTGCACTGCCTGCCACACTGAGAGCTACAAAAATGATGAGTTTAGAGAGGACTGAGGGAGTATTGTGAAAATCATAGAATGCCAGACTGGTTTCGGTGGGAAGGGACCCTAAAACTCATCCAGTCCCACCCCCTGCCATGGCAGGGACACCTTCCACCAGCCCAGGTGGCTCCAAGCCCCGTCCAACCTGGCCTTGGACACTCCCAGGGATCCAGGGGCAGCCACAGCTTCTCTGGGCAACCTGGGCCAGGGCCTCCCCACCCTCCCAGGGAAGGATTTCTTCTTAAAGAATCTCTCCCTGAGAAGGAAGTCTCTCGTGGGACATTTTACCTGATCTGCACAACTTCAGCATCACCGTCTCATTGTCATTTATTACCCACATGTTCCTCCAGAGCATCACACCCCTCTGCTGGGGGCACGTCCAGAGCACCATGAGGAGCAGAGTGACTTCAGAGCCTGCCAGGATCCGGGTGACAGTGGGATGCTGCTCCAACACTCAGGTGTGAGTCATTCCCAGGAGCCCCGGGCTGGTGATCTCACCTGTCACACCAGGTGAATCACTCTGGGACAGGGGCTGGCCTTTCCCTCCTGCACAGGAGATCTCAGACATGATAACAGTGAGATCACTCTGGGACAGGGGCTGGCCTTTCCCTCCTGCACAGGAGATCTCAGACATGACAACAGTGAGATCACTCTGGGACAGGGGCTGGCCTTTCCCTCCTGCACAGGAGATCTCAGACATGACAACAGTGAGATCACTCTGGGACAGGGGCTGGCCTTCCTCTCCTGCACAGGAGATCTCAGACATGATAACAGTGAGATCACTCTGGGACAGGGGCTGGCCTTCCTCTCCTGCACAGGAGATCTCAGACATGATAACAGTGAGATCACTCTGCTCTGTTCCCACAGAAGGATGCAGCCTCTGTTTCCCTTTCCCTGGGAAGTGATGCACTGAGCACCAGCTGGGACATTCCAGCAGAGGGGTCATTCCCCACAGCTGGATTTCTGGATTCTGGGACCTGTCTGCAGGAGCTGGAGCTTTCCTGCCCGCCCTCGATGTGCACAGGGGGAGGAAGGGCAGCCTCCAGTGCTGGATTCCAGGGGGGAAGGGGAAATCAATGGACTGCTCTTCCCAGGGAACAGTGTGACTAATCCCTGGGGTCTGGGATGGGCTGGAATCGCTGCTGCAGCGGGAGCTTGTGGCTGCCCAGCTCAGCTCATCACTCCTGGCTCAGCTCCAGCTCCTGACAGCTCCCAGCAGGGTGCCACGGGCTCTTCCGAGTGGAAATCATTCCAGTGGACACCTAACATGTTAATCAGATAATAAACAATTGAGATATGAGGAGGGAATTCCTGGCTGTGAGGGTGGGGAGGCCCTGGCCCAGGTTGCCCAGAGAAGCTGTGGCTGCCCCTGGATCCCTGGAATTGTCCAAGGCCAGGTTGGACGGGGCTTGGAGCACCCTGGGCTGGTGGGAAGTGTCCCTGCCCATGGCAGGGGTGGGATGGGATGGGTTTTAAGGTCCCTTCCCACTCAACCCATTCCATGGTTCTGTGAGTCTGTGATTTCCTGAGAAACATCCCTCCTGGAGGCCTCCATTCACTTTATTCCACCCAACATTTTAAAGCATTGCCAGGCCTGGAGCACTCCGAGATCTTCCCCAGCCCCTGGTGAAACCTCTGGGAGCTGTACCTGGGAGGAACATTCCCTCTCTTTCCCACACTTACAAGGCTGATATTCCTGCAGAGGTGACTGACTATCCACTGCCTCATCCTCCCCGAACCAGACTGTCTGCTCTGGCACTGCTGGAGGGCGAGCACATCTCTGGGATGACTCTGCTGCTGCTGCTGCCATTTGGGAAAATAGTACTGATAAAATTCATCCAAATACTGCTGATAAAATTCATCCAAATACTGCTGATAAAATTCATCCAAATATTACTGATAAAATTCATCCAAATATTACTGATAAAATTCATCCAAATATTACTGATAAAATTCATCCAAATATTACTGATAAAATTCATCCCGAGTTTTCATCGTGTTCATCCGAGGTTTAGTCTGAATCTCACCTTGGCAGAGTATTGACTGTGCTTTGCATGGAATCGTCAAATCATGGAATGGTTTGGGCTGGAAGGGACCTCAAAGCCCACCCAGTGCCACCCCTGCCCTGGGCAGGGACACCTCCCACCAGCCCAGGGTGCTCCAAGCCCCATCCAGCCTGGCCTGGGACACTCCCAGGGATCCAGGGGCAGCCACATCAGTGAGGTGACTCCTCCTCACTAAAGGCTGAAGTACAGCCTGAAGGAAAAATCACCAGAGAAAAATGTAGGGAAAGGAGTAGAAGAAGCACCGAGGAGGAAAAGCTACAGTAGTAGAGGGGGAAGCCCACAGGGTGTCATCAGAGTGTCAGGGAACAGCAAAAAAAACCAAAAATAAGCCCCCAAACCCTCTCTGCACCAAAGGCTTCCCACAGAGCTTCTGCCTGGGGAGCTGCACCCGGGGAATTCCCGTGGCTGTGCTTCCCTTGGTGCTGAAATCCTTACACTCTGCCCAGGAGTGAAAATGTTCGGCTCTGCTATAGCTTTTTATAACAAATAAATCCCAAAACACTTCACAAAGATGATAATGAGCTTTACTGCTGCTTTAACCATGGAATCAACAGAGCCAGGGAACATCCTGAGCTGGAAGGGACCCCCAGGGATCATCCATCCAACCCCTGGCCCTGCACAGACACCCCAACAATCCCCCCCTGTCCCTCCAAACCCTCCTGGAGCTCTGGCAGCCTTGGGGCCGTGCCCATTCCCTGGTCAGTGCCCACCACCCTCTGGGGAGGAACCTGGTCCTGAGATCCCACCTAAACCAAGCCTCATCCCTCCTGGCCTTGACAATTCCAGGGATCCAGGGGCAGCACAGCTTCTCTGGGCAACCTGGGCCAGGGCCTCGAGCATAAATTTTAGGTTTGTGACAGAAAAAGCCCTATGAATTGCAGTAAGAAAGAAACCAAAGTTGTTACAGTGAATTTACCCTGAATTTTCTAGGTTTCAGTAGAAAATTATAATCTTTCTTGAGCTGTCAGTAGATGGGACATGACCCTTCAAACCATATTTCTGTAACCTCAATATTCTCATAGAAACAGTGGGGTTCTGTGCAATCCCACGGGCCTGCAGGGGGTGGTTCTCCCAGGGAAACCTTGGATCTGAGATGAGACCCCCTGGCTGCTGCATCCAGGGAATGTTCCCATCAGTGGAACCACAGCAGTGGTTCCATTTGTGAGAAGCCCAAGAAGGAGCAAACACACCCCAGAGCGAGCCTGGCGAGGCCGCAGGCCCAGCCCCCCCTGGGGATTGGCTGCCTTGCTTGTTTTATGAACCTGGGCCAGCAATATTCATGGCTGCAGGAGCAGAGGCCATGCAGGCACTCCTGAGGCCATGCAGGCACTCCTGAGGCCATCCCAGCACTCCTGAGGCCATCCTGGCACTCCTGAGGCCATCCCAGCACTCCTGAGGCCATCCCAGCACTCCTGAGGCCATGCAGGCACTCCTGAGGCCATGCAGGCACTCCTGAGGCCATCCCAGCACTCCTGAGGCCATCCCGGCACTCCTGAGGCCATCCCAGCACTCCTGAGGCCATCCCGGCACTCCTGAGGCCATCCCAGCACTCCTGAGGCCATCCCAGCACTCCTGAGGCCATCCCGGCACTCCTGAGGCCATCCCAGCACTCCTGAGGCCATCCAGGCACTCCTGAGGCCATCCCAGCACTCCTGAGGCATCCCACACTCCTGAGGCCCATGCAGACACTCTGAGCCATCCCCATCACTCCTGAGGCCATCCCAGCACTCCTGAGGCCATGCAGACACTCCTGAGGCCATCCCAGCACTCCTGAGGCCATCCCAGCACTCCTGAGGCCATGCAGGCACTCCTGAGGCCATGCAGGCACTCCTGAGGCCATCCCAGCACTCCTGAGGCCATGCAGGCACTCCTGAGGCCATCCTGGCACTCCTGAGGCCATCCCAGCACTCCTGAGGCCATCCTGGCACTCCTGAGGCCATCCCAGCACTCCTGAGGCCATGCAGGCACTCCTGCCGTGGGCTCTGAGGGATGGGGGGACACAAAGGCAGAGGATCCCCTCAGCCATTAACCCAGTGGGCAGCTGAGCTCTGCTCTGTCTCTGTCCCCCAAGCTCTGCTCTGTCTCTGTCCCCCAAGCTCTGCCCTGTCTCTGTCCCCCAAGCTCTGCCCTGTCTCTGTCCCCCAAGCTCTGCCCTGTCTCTGTCCCCCAAGCTCTGCCCTGTCTCTGTCCCCCAGGCTCTGCCCTGTCTCTGTCCCCCAAGCTCTGCCCTGTCTCTGTCCCCCTGAGCTCTGCCCTGTCTCTGTCCCCCTGAGCTCTGCCCTGTCTCTGTCCCCCCAAGCTCTGCTCTGTCCCCCAGGCTCTGCCCTGTCTCTGTCCCCCAAGCTCTGCTCTGTCTCTGTCCCTCTGAGTTCTGCTCTGTCTCTGTCCCCCAAGCTCTGCCCTGTCTCTGTCCCCCAAGCTCTGCTCTGTCTCTGTCCCCCTGAGCTCTGCCCTGTCTCTGTCCCCCCGAGCTCTGCTCTGTCTCTGTCCCCCTTTTATCCCCAGTGTCCCTCAGGGACCTCGTGCTCACAGCCTGCCCTGGGTGTGGGGGTGCAATTAAACCAAACCCCACATTCTCCCTCCCTATCCCACACCCTCTCCAGCTCTCCCAGCTCTGCCCAGGGTCCTGCTGTCCTCCTGGGCACCCAGACTGGAGCCCTGCAGGAATTTCCGATCCCAGACTCATGGAAAGCGGGACTGGGAGGGATGCTCAGGGTTTATCCTTTGCTCTCCGGCGTCACCAAGGGTCCTTGGCTGGGTCA
>NW_024104999.1:16606-25034 GCF_003945595.2 Pipra filicauda | reverse complement strand
CTCCCAGCGCGGGGTCGAAGCTACGTTACAGCACAGGGAGGAGGGTCCGTCCCGGCCGGAGCGGGGGCACGGACACCTCTCTCCATACAGTATGTATAATATATATATATTTATAATATGTCCTGTATATTCCTATGTATAGTGACAAGGATGGGCCACCAGACAGTGAACTTTTGATTTCTAAATAAATCACCAGAGCAACAGGCACGAAAATTTGGTCCTAATCGAGGCCCTCACCTTGTCCATGAACCCGGAACAGACCCGCACCCACCCCCGCGCGGAAAAACCTCCAAACCTGGAACCCAAAGGAACAGTTCAACAACAACAGAAGGAAGCCCCAGCCCAGCCCCGTCCCCCCGGGGGTCTCTCCCCGTGCGGCCCCTCACACCGACGGTCCCAGACCCCGGGAACACCCCACACGCGGCACACACTCGGTGGGACACACACGGACACCGACGGACGCCACGAACACACCCCGGGGCGCGGGGAACCTGCTCGGCCCCAGCGGCCGCTCCCGGCCCGGCCCTCCGCGGGCTCTGCTGGCCGGGGGGCTCGGCAGGGCCGGAGGGAGCGCTCGGGAGGCTCCCGGACCCCGCGGTGCGAGCGGCACTTGGATGCTGGAAGTGGCTCATTCCTGCTCTGGGAGCTCCCGCACCCGTCCCGTGCTCTGCTGGAGGGGCTTCCAGGTGGATCCCACCGTGACCACAGTCCTGCTGGAGCTGGAGCGGGGCCTGTCCCTCGCCGTGATGCCCAGAGGACACACACACACACACACACACACCCTGCCCGCGGTGCTCCCTGGCCCGGGGCGAGGGCACCGTCAGCGCTGTGTCCCACACCCGAGCCGCAGAGACGGTCACTGGTTCAACCCCTCGGGGCTCCACGAGCTGCTGATCCGCCCAAGGTGAACTGGGGCCAGTGGAAAACAAGGAAAGGAGGAAAATCTATTCCCACAGCCCCCCCCCCCAGCTTCTCCCCGTTCTGAGGTTGTGCTTCCTGACCCCGACTCCCAAACGACTCCTGGAAACTAAACAAAGAGCTCCATCTCTCCCATCCACCGTGTTCTACAGGATCATGGAATCCCAGACTGGTTTGGGTGGGAAGGGACCTTAAAGCTCACCCAGAGCCACCCCCTGCCATGGGCAGGGACACCTCCCACTAGCCCAGGTTGCCCCAAGCCCCGTCCAACCTGGCCTTGGACACTTGCAGGGATGGGGATGTTTCACGGGGCCAGCTTGCTGCGGGGGATGCCCACGGACACCCCTGTCTGCTGGGGGTCCCTGTGCACACAGACCCACCCCACACCATGGAAGGGACCCATCTCTCACTCCTCAAACACCTTCCCCTGCACCCTCCTCCCCAGGCTGAGCTCAGGAGGGAGGGAGCTCAATCCTGGGAGCACCTACAGCTCCCAGCTGGACTCTGAGCCAGGTGCTGGGAGGGGGGAGAAGGGACGAAGGTTTTGGAGGGGCAGATGGAGCAGGGGAAGGTGGAGCCAGAGCGCAATGATCGAGAGCTTGAGACAGGACAATGTTAGAGAGGAGGAGAAGACACCCCGTGCCAGAGCAGGGGGGAGTGCAGGAGGATTCCCCCGGCCCGGCTGCACCGACAGGACACGGCTGGGGGGACCTGCCCAGCTCTGAGCTCAGCACAGCTGGTTCTCCTGCTGTTCCTGTTCCTGCTGTTCCTGCTCCTGCTGTTCCTGCTCCTGCTGTTCCTGCTCCATGCCTGTGCCTCGCTCCCTCACCCCGCCCTGTGTGCAGGACCATCGGGGTGAGCAGTGACCAGTCCAACAGCGGGAGAACAGAACAGGCTGCCCAGGGAGCTTCTGGAGTCTCCTTCCCTGGGGATACTCCAAAGCTGGACACAATCCTGGGTAACGTGCTCCAGGGGGCTGGATGAGCTCCAGGGGTCCCTTCCAATCTCAACCATCCTGTGAAGGAATTCTCTTTGTTTCCAGAAGACATTCCCTCCCTGCAATCTTCTCTGACCTGCCCTCCCGGGGACTCCCTGTGCCCGGGGACTCCCTGTGCCTGGGGACTCCCTGTGCCCGGCCCTTTGCCAATCCACACCTCCCAGATGAGCCGGGGGTCGCTCCCTTATCCATGAGAATTGTGTCACACAAACAGACCTCCTCACCCCCCCCATGCCAGGGAAAGCACAGCTGCTGGCCTGGCACTGCCAGGAAGGGGCTTCGCCAAGGTCCCACCTTCCCTCCCTCCGGGAGCCGCGTCCCACAGGAACACCGAGTGCGTGCGGCAGCTGGGAGGGGATTCACAGCCCCTTCCCCATCACCCATTTCACACCCATCCCTCCCCCACCCGCTTGGAAATCTCCCCCAGCTCAGGAGTGACCTCCCTGTGGCATTTCCCAGCCCGGAGGGGAGCGATGACCTCCCTCCCCTGGGCGTCACCACCTTGTCCCATGTTTCTCCATTGCCTTCAGCTGCAGGATGGAGCCACTCCCATCCCACAGCTGTTTTCCACAGGCAGCACTGCTCCCCACGCTGCCTGCCTTCGGGATGGGCAGATGGAAGGGGCTGGAAAGTTCCACCTCTTGTTGCTGCTGTCAGGAGTCCCAGCCCAGGGACGGGAGATGGTGTCAGGCACCGCGACGGGCCGGGGCTGTCTCCAGAGTGTCTCCAGAGCGTGGCACAGGTGGACAAAGCCCTTGGCTTTGGTTGACTTTGGTGGCTCCGTGATCCCTGTGGATGGAGCTGGTGCTCCTGGAGTGACAGCCGTGCCCGTGTCCGTGAGATGTCCCTGCTGCCACCGGCGCTGGCACAGGCTGGGGAGCCCCACTGGGGGACTCTGACAAGGCGCTGCCACCACCGAGTCTCCAAACCCGCGTAGGAATCTCCGAATTCCCTGGGATCCAGCACAGCAAGGGCAGCACCAGCTCCCGCCAAAGCCCCCGGAGAGGGTCCCGTGCCCCTCCTGGCTGGTGAGCGTGTCCCGGCCGTGCCCAGCCCTGTGCTGGGCAGCGTGGGCAGGGCTGGGAGCTGGGCAAACCCGGGGGGCAGCGCAGTGCCCAGGGCCAGCCCCGCACGTCCAACAGTCCGAGCGCGTCTCCTGCCTCCGCCATCAACCACTCCATAAATAAATAGGTTAAATAAATAAAGTGACAGATCCGGGCCGGGGAGGGGCGCGGGGAGGGGCGCGGGGAGGGAGGGAGGGAGGGAAGGGGCGGGTCCCCGGCGGGCCGTTCGTGTCTCACAAACACACGCACACAAAGCAGCTGCAGACAAGGACGAGCGGGGCCCTCCCTCGGCCCCGCGGGGCTCAGTCCGGACCGGGGCTCCGGGACGTCACTCCTGAGCTGGCATCTGAGCTGGCATCTGAGCTGGCATCTGCGCTGGCATCGCGGCGGCGCAGGCGGCGCCGGAGGTGAGGGACACGTGGGTGGTGGAGGAGGGCAGCGACCGCGGCGTCTGGCACCTGGGGGACAGAGAGGGGCACTGCTTGGCTCTGCTGCCCCTGCCCTGCCTCCCGCTGGGGACACACATGGACACACTGCCCTGCTCTGCTGCCCCTGCCCCTGCCTCCCACCGGCCCCAAAATCCCCAAAATCCGGCTGTTTTCTCTGTCATTTGAGGCAGCACCCTGTGCTGGGCAGGGCAGCACCTTGGGGGGGGATATCTGAGTATCATGGAATCATGGAATGGTTTGGGTGGGAAGGGACCTCAGAGCTCATCTCATCCCACCCAGTCCCACCCCTGCCATGGGCAGGGACACCTCCCACCAGCCCAGGTTGCTCCAAGCCCCGTCCAACCCGGCCTTGGACACTTCCAGGGATCCAGGGGCAGCCACAGCTTCTCTGGGCAACCTGTGCCAGGGCCTCCCCACCCTCACAGAATGGAATTTCTTCCCAATCTCCCATCTCTCCCTGCCCTCTGGCACTGGGCAGCCATTCCCTGTGTCCTGTCCCTCCAGGCCTTGTCCCCAGTCCCTCTCCAGCTCTCCTGGAGCCCCTTTAGGCCCTGGAAGGGGCTCCAAGGTCTCCCTGGATCCTTCTCTTCCCCAGCTGAGCCCCCCCAGCTCTCCCAGCCTGGCTCCAGAGCAGAGGGGCTCCAGCCCTGGCAGCATCTCCGTGGCCTCCTCTGGACTCTCTGCAGCAGCTCCACGTCCCTCCTGCACTGAGCTGTGCACGATGACAACCCCACATGATCCACATTCTACACTCCGATCCCACCCAGCGACTCGGGGCCGGTTCCAGCCCCCAAAGGAAGAGGGGATTTGCAGCCCCGCTGCCCCAAGCCCCCCCTTTGTCCCCGGGGAGCACCCCAGCCGTGCCCCAGCCCCCCGTGCCCCTCACCAGGAGCGGGACTTGCGCAGGCGGGCGGCCGCCGGCCGCTCCAGGAGGCTGTCCAGGCGCATCAGCCGCTCCAGGTGCAGCGCCCGCGGGTCCTGCTCCGCCACGTCCCCGCCGCGCTCGAACTCGAAGATGGCCGGGGGGGAGAGGTCCAGCTCCAGGAACATGATGTTCTCGGCCTGCACAGCACGGGGGAACCGGCACAGGAGTCACCGCGCGGCAGAACCGGCCCCGGCGAGCCCCGCTCTGGCTGCTGCGGCACAGGAGAGCTCCACGCGGGCCCACGGCTCGGCTCGGGCCCTCCTGGCCTAGCCCAGGGCCCTCCTGGCATATTCCAGGGCTCTCCTGGCCTTTCCCAGGGCCCTCCTGGCCCAGCTCCCAGCGGGTCCTTCCCAAGGACAGGAGCTGCCGGAGCCAGGGCCAGCAGCTCCGGGAGCGGCTGAGAGCAGGGATCTGCCGAGGGGTGGGATAAAGCTGGGAGCTGGAGTTGGCATATCCCAGGTCATTGTGAGCTTGTTTACTCCATCTTCTGTCACAGTGTCTGTCTGTCCATCCATCCATCCATCCATGCATCCATCCATCCATCCATCCATCCATCCAAGCATCCATCCACCCACCTCCATATCCATCCATCCATCCACCCACCCATCCACCTCCACTTATCCTTCCATCCAACCATCCATCCACCCATCTATCCAACCACCCTTCCATCAGCCCACCTCAATCCATCCACCCACCCACCCACCCACCCATCCATCCATCCACTTCTACTTATCCTTCCATCCATCCATCCACCCACCCATCTATCCAACCACCCTTCCATCAGCCCACCTCAATCCACCCACCCACCCACCCACCCATCCATCCATCCACCTCCACTTATCCTTCCATCCACCCACCCACCCACCCATCCATCCACCCATCCACCCATCCACCTCTACTTATCCTTCCATCCACCCATCCACCCATCCACCTCTACTTATCCTTCCATCCACCCATCCATCCACCCATCTATCCAACCACCCTTCCATCAGCCCACCTCAGTCCATCCACCCACCCACCCACCCATCCATCCATCCACTCATCTATCCAGTCATCCACCCATCCCATCTACCTATGGACTCCATGCCCCCCAGCCCACCCCAGTGCCCCCTGGCACCCCAGTGCCCCCGGCCCACCCCAGTACTCCTCGGCCCACCCCAGTGCCCCCTGGCACCCCAGTGCCCCTCGGCCGACCCCAGTGCCCCTCGGCCCACCCCATGCCCACCCCACCCCAGCCCACCCCAGTGCCCCCAGCACACCCCAGTGTCCCCGGCCCACCCCAGTGGCCGTCACGCACCCGGAAGCGGGGGTGGGATCTCATGGCCATGGCCACGCGGGCGTACTGGCTGATGGGTCTCTTGTAGCCCACGGCGGAGGTCGGGCGCCTCTTCATCTGGGAGCTGTTCCTGGAGCAGGGATGGAGGGAGAACCCGCGTTAGGGAGCACGAACTGACCACGGCCGTGTCCCAGCGGGCACCGAGGGGGCTCGTGGCCCTTCCCCTGGGGCTTGGCCGGGAGGGATTTCCACACGTGGGCACCTGCAGGTCCCCTGGGGACATCGGTGCCCACGGGCCACCAGCGCCGGGGCAGCGCCTGGGCCAGGGCCGGGACGTACCCTCCGGTGGGCACCAGCGGCTGGAACTTCCACTGGTCCTCGTCGCCGTCGAAGTAGAGGCGGTTCATGATCTTGTTCTTCTCCTCGGGAGGGATGAAGTTCTCGATGATCAAGTACCTGAGCCAGGGAGCGGCCGAGAGGGAGTGATGGGGGAAGGAGCAGGAGAGGAAGGAGTTAATGAGACAGGAGACAGAAAACAGCCCGGAAAGGGAGAGGAAAGGGATGGCAGGAAGAGAGGGAGACAGCGCAGCCAGAGGAAACATCCAGAGGATGAGAATGGGATGGAAGTGGAGAGGGTGAAGGAATAGATGCAGCCACGGAGAGGGGAGAGGCAGGAGAGGAAGGGTGGGGGACGACAGTCACCAGAGAGGAGCCAGGACTCCTGGGAGCTCTGGGGCTCCAGGCAGGATCAGGACCACCCCCCTCCTCTCCTCCCGTCTGCTCCCCTGACAGCCTGACCCCAAAATCAAGGGAAGCTCAAGGATGCCAAATGGACCCCGAAGGAAATCTTTTTCCCCGTGTTTTTTGGGGCAAATCGAGCAGCTGCCAAAAACTGTTCCCAGTCCACGAGCTGCTTCTCCCAACTGCAGCTTCTCCACAGCCATGTGGGGAGGGAAAAGGGGGAAATCGGAGATGGAATTCTGCTTCCAGTAAAACTGTTTTCCCCTGAAAACGCTGAAGAGCTTGTAAATGTCTGGGGGGGTTAAAGTACTGAAAGAGATGAGTGTTTGAAGTGAGAACAAACCCCCGGGGGCGGAGGAGCAGCAGCTGCTGCTGTGGGAGGCTCCCGGAAGGCAAACGCTGCCTGGCTGTGCCCCGGGAGCTCCCACAGGGCAGGGCTCGCCCCGAGTCCCCCCGGAGCCACTCGCCCTCCGAGGATGGCACTGGGGCCACAGCAGGTCTCCAGCAGGTCTCCAGATGCCCTCAGCCCCCGCTGCCACCCCCCTGCTGCGCTGGCGTTTCTGCTGGAACATTTTCTGCTTTTCCCCTTTCTCAGCAGCTTTCGGACACCCCGAGTGCTGCTCGCCCGGCGCTCAGGGTTCCAACACCTTCTGCCACAGCCAGCAAAGGTGGGAAGGGCTCAGCTGTCCCTGGCAGTGGGGGACTGCTCCCTCCAGCTCTGCACCCACCCCGAGCACCCCAGCCCTGCTCTGAGCACCCCAACTCTGACCTGAGCTCCCCAGTCCTGCTGTGAGCCCCTCAACTCTGACCTGAGCCCCCCAGCCCTGCTCTGAGCACCCCAACTCTGACCTGAGCCCCCCAGCACTGCTCTGAGCACCTAAACTCTAACCTGAGCTCCCCAGCCCTGCTCTGAGCCCCCCAGCCCTGCTCTAAGCACCCCAACTCGGACCTGGAAATCCCATCTCTGTCCTGAGCACCCCAATTCTGCCCAGCACACCCCAGCTCTGTCCTGCACACCCCAATTCTGCCCAGCACACCTCAGCTATGCTCTGTGCATCCTAACTCTGCTCTGAGCACATCAGGCCTGGCTTGTGCCCCCCAACTCTGCTTTGTGCACCCAGATCTTCCCTGCACACCCCAATTCTGCCCAGCACACCCCAATTCTGCCCAGCACACCCCAATTCTGCCCAGCACACCCCGGGCCCAGGTGCCCCACAACCACCTCACAACCACCTACTTGAGCTTCAGCTCCCTCGTCTGCTCGTTCTGGGCCTCCTCCAGGTCCTGGCGCACTCGGATGTACTCGTCGTGCTGGTCCTGGATCTCGGCCTTCACGGCCTGCAGCTTGGCATAGAGCTGGGGGGGACAGCACCCTCAGCCCCCTCAGCCCCACGCCCAGGGCCGCAGCGAGCCCTGGGGAGGGACATCCTTGTCCTTGTCCCGGTCCCCGCCCGCCACACTCTCACCTTCTTCAGCTTCTTGGTTTTGATCTCCACCTCCTGCTGCAGGGAGGTGAAGGTCTCCCGCAGCTCCATGGTCTCCTCGTCCCGCAGCAGCACCTCCTGCTGCATCTCCCGCTCCCGGCGTTTCTGCGGCGCGGGGGACACGGTCGGAGCCGGGAGGGGACACGGCCCCCCGGCCCCTGGCACCCCCGAGTGACCCTGGCACCCCCGCGTGACCCCTGGCACCCCCGAGTGACCCTGGCACCCCCGAGTGACCCTGGCACCCCTGAGTGACCCCTGTCATCCCTGAGTGACCCCTGGCACCCCCGAGTGACCCTGGCACCCCCAAGTGACCCCGTCACCCCCGAGTGACCCCGTCACCCCCAAGTGACCCCGTCACCCCCGAGTGACGCCTGTCACCCCTGAGTGACCCCTGTCACCCCCAAGTGACCCCGTCACCCCCGAGTGACCCCTGTCACCCCTGAGTGACCCTGTCACCCCCGAGTGACCCCTGTCACCCCCAAGTTGAGTGACCCCTGTCACCCCCGAGTTGGGACCCTGTCACCCCTCCGAGGGTGACCCTGGCACCCCTGAGTGCCCCTGTCAGCCCGGAGTG
>NW_024104999.1:0-10935 GCF_003945595.2 Pipra filicauda | reverse complement strand
GGGGGCTGGGGCTCTGACCCCCCCCGGATCAGGGGGCTGGGGCTCTGTAACCCCCCCTGGGTCAGGGGGCTGGGGCTCTGTAACCCCCCCGGGCCAGGGGGCTGGGCTCCCTCCCCACCGCCCTCACTGTGGTCCCGGCCCCACGGCTGCCAAGGGCATGTGGGGTGGGTCAGGACCCCCCAGCCTCACTGGGGACAGGAGCAGGGCTGGGGTGGGGGCAGAGGTGCAGCCCCAGACCCCTGGCACGGCTGGGAATGCCATGGCCCCTCTCACCCTCAGCCCCACATCCCTGAGCATCCCTGAGCCGGTGGTGGTGCCAGTTACGTGCCCCCACCCACCCCGCTCCGGCTCAGGGTGCCAGGAAGGATTTGGGGCTGGGAGGGGGGCGGGGGTCCCTGCAGAGCTGCCAGGCCGTGCCAGGGGCTCTCAGCCCTGCCCAGCCCAGCAGAACCGGGGGGCTGGCGGGGGCAGGTGCACGGTGTCCCCAGCCCTGGGCACGCTCCCGGTGCCACGGGGACGAATCTGCAGCATCACTCCCGTCACTCCCCCTCCCTGCCAAGAGCTGCTTTGTTGTGCCGAGGGGGACCGGAGCTGAGCACAGCAAACTCGTGCCACCAGTGACCCACTCCCCCAGAGCCCTTCCCAGCCGCCTCCCCGCAGCCCCACACAGGGTTCCCACGCACGCCCGTGTCTGAGGGCAACTCCGGCCCAGCCCCACACATCAGCCTGGGTCAGGGGCTCTTGGGGGCACCTTGCTGAGAGCCCCCCTTGCCTGGGCACCCCGGTGGGCTCCTGGCACAGGCTCCCTGCTCGGGGCCCGTTCCCACACCCCAGGAGGGGTTGGGGGCACAGCAGGTCTTTCCCCCGGCCTCGCCGGTGCCGGCGCGTGGTGACACGTACCTTGTACTTGATGGCCAGCAGCTCCGTGGCCTCCTGCTCCTTCCGCAGGTCCTCGATCATCTTCTCCTTCTCCTGGAGCAGCTTCTGCTTCTCCTCGCTCACCAGGCTGTGGTCATCCTGGATAGCAGCTTTCTCCTCTTCCAGCCTCTCCTTCTGCTCCTTCAAGTAGTTCTCCATGTTCTTCTCCAGGCCCTCCTCGTTGTCGTCCTCCCCTTCGTTCTCCACGGCGCCTTCTCCCTCCGTCGCTTTCTTCCTCCGGCTGCTCCTTCTCCTCTTCTTCCCCAGCATCCCGCGTTTCTCCAGCTGGGCTTTCAGCCGCACGATCTCCTCCTGGAACTCCCGCAGCAAGGTGTCCTTGGGGTCCTCGTTCACCCGGGGCTTGTTCTTGATGTTCTTGGCCCTGTTGGCGAACCTGAGGGTGGAGAGGCTCTCGTCGTAGCTGTGGGAGGCCGGGCCCAAGGTGGCCACCATGATTGTCTTGGCGTTGCCCCCGAGGGAGTCCTGCAGCAGGCGGGTCAGCTTGGAGTCCCGGTAGGGGATGTGCGTGCTCCTGCCGTCCACGAGCGCGGAGATGACGTTGCCCAGGGCGGAGAGGGAGAGGTTGATCTTGGAGGCTTCCTTGGGGCGCTCCTCGTGGGCCCCCATTTTGCTCTGGCGCTCGCTGCCGGCCAGGTCCACCAGGTTGAGCTTGCCCACGCGGATGTGCTCCTCGCCGTCCGGCCCCGTCTCGCTGCACTCGATGGTGATGAGGAAGATGGCGTGGGAGCGGGAGCTGTGCTCGTTCATGTTGGTGCTGCCCACGGAGCGCGTCTGGCTCCCCAGGTTCATCACGTGCTCGATCTCCTTGACGTTCTTGGTCACGAAGGAGGAGAGGTCCTTGATGTACACCCCCGTCTCGGGGTTCTCCTTCAGCTCCAGCTTCTTGCTCTGGTCCTTGGCGAGGAGGTCCCTGATCTCCTCCTGGTAGATCTCCAGGTACGAGGCCCTCACCAGGTACTGCTGGTTCTGGGAGCGGGAGATGTGCGTGAAGATGTGCTCGAAGGCGCTGGGGATGATGCCGCGCTTCTCGGGCTCGGCCCAGGCGCCCTGCATGGTGTAGGTCTTGCCGGTGCCGGTCTGGCCGTAGGCGAAGACGGTGCCGTTGAAGCCCTGCAGCACCGAGTCGATGAGCGGCCGCACCGTCTCATCGTACAGGTCGGCCTGCTTGGAGCTGGCGTCGTACACGGCGTCGAAGGTGAAGGTCTTGGGCAGCTCCCCGGGGGCGGCGCGGGGGTTGCGGATGCTCACCTGGCCCAGCTTCACGTCCAGCTCCAGGACGCGCTCGTATCCCGCCGCCTCCTCCCGCCGGCTCATGGGCCGGCACCGGGCCACCACCCGGAGCGCCTCGCAGCCGCTGCGGGGCTTACCGGCCATGGCGGCGGCGGGCGGGGCCGGCGGCGCAGCGGGGCTGGGGGGCTCAGCCGCGCCGCCCCCGCGGCATCCCCGGGGCCGGGGCCGGGGCCGAGCGGGCGCGGGGGGCGCGGGGGGCCGGGGCGCGGCGGGGCGGCCCCGCCGGGCGCTCGCTCATGGCAGCGCGGCCGCTGCGCCCCGCCCGGTGCGGGGATGGGGCGGGCGGGGCGGGCCGGGGCGGGGCGCGGCCGGGCGGCGATTGGTGCGCGCCCCGCAACGCGCCCGCGCGCCCGCGCGCGCCCCCCCGAGCGCGGCCCCGAGCGCGCCCCGCACCCGCATCCGCACCCGGGAGCGCTGCGACCCCCCCCCGGCTCCCCCCGGGCACGCCGGGAGCTGTAGTGCGGCCTTTGTGCTGCGCGGTTGGGATGCGGGGCTGGGACGGGAGATGAAGGATGCGGGGCTGGGATGGGGGATGAAGGATGCGGGGCTGGGACGGGGGATGAAGGATGCGGGGCTGGGACGGGGGATGAAGGATGCGGGGCTGGGATGGGGGATGTAGGATGCGGGGCTGGGACGGGGGATGAAGGATGCGGGGCTGGGATGGGGGATGAAGGAGGCAGCGTGAGGGATGAAAGGTGCAGGACTGGGATGCTGCGCTGGAATGCAGTGTTAGGATGCGGGATTGAGACGCGGAATGAAGGATAAAGGGCTGAGATGCAGGGCTGGGACGTGGGATGAAGGATGCAGGACTGGGATGCAGGATGCAGAGCACGGGATTGGGATGCAGGGCAGAGAATGCAGCATTGGAATGTGGGATAAAAACCGCAGGATTGGGATGCAGGACTGGGATGTGGGATGCAGTGTGCAGGATGTGGGATGAAGAAAGCAGGGTTGGGATGTGGGATGAAGGATTGGAATGCAGGGCTGGGATGCTGCACTGGAAGGCAGGATGTGGGTTGCAGAATGAAGGATGCAGGATTTGTATGCAGGATGCAGAGTACTTTTGTGGGATTGGGATGCAGGGTCCATGATGGGAGCTGTGGGATTGGGATGCAGGGTCCATGATGGGGGCTGTGGGATTGGGATGCAGGGTCCATGATGGGGGCTGTGGGATTGGGGTGCAGGGTGCAGGACGGAGGGCAGGAGGGACTGGAGAGGCAGGGGGTGCCCAGCCCTAGCACTCGAGCAGGGACAAAGCCCTTTCCTTGGGCCTGGCAGCAGGCACAGGGATAAGTCCCCATCCATCCCACTCTATCCCATCCCATCCCTGTGGAGCCGGGCAGGGTCACCCTTGGCAGAGTCACTTGGCAGCCCCCTGCAGTGTTTGGGGGTCCCTGGGCTGCCCCAGGCTCTGTGTCCCCTCGCAGGCTGGTGCTTCCCTGCACAGCCCAGTGGGAATAATCCCAGTTCCTTATGGGGCTGTGGGGGGAGATTAAACATTCTTGTGGTTAATCGAGTCTGAGCAGCCACCCGTTCCTTCCCCGGAACCAGAGATTATCCCATAATTAATTAATTAGGGTGTTTGCTGCCATATGCAGGCCTGCCTGGCCCTCTCCAAGTCCTCTGGCTCCAGGAGGAGCTTCCAGGGGGGAACAGTCCCCTCCCCAAAGGCACAGCCCCGGTGATGGAGGGGGGACCAGGGGACAAAGGAGGGCGTGAAGGAGGGGGTGTGGGAGGGGGATGCAGCAGGGATGGAGGGGAGATGGAAGTGGGATGGAGGGGGACAATGGAGGGGAGACGTGGGGGATGGAGAGGAGGATGGGGAGGGTGGAGGGAGGATGGAGGGGGATGGAGGAGGGATGGAGGGGGATGGAAGGGGATGAAAGCTTCAGGGGAGGCTTCAGCATGTTGGAGAGGGGTGGGAGGGGGGATGCAGCAGTGATGGAAGGAGGGATGGAGGGGGGTGGAAGGGGGATGAGAGGGATGATGCAGTAGGGATGGAGGGCGATGGAGGTGATGGAGAGGGTGGCAGGAAAAGGAGGAGGCAATAAAGGGGGATGGAGGAGGGATGGAGGGGGTCATGGGGGTTGGAGGAGTTGGGGGAAGGGATAGCAGTGGAGGGATGGAGATATTGTGGAGAGGGGATGGAGGAGGGATGGAGGTGGTGATGGGGAGATGGAGGAGGTAGAGAATGGGGTGGGGACATGATGGGGGCTATGGAGGAGCCATTGCTGGGGCCACCTTCCCTCTCCTGCCCTTTCCCAGGGAAGGATCCATCCGCAGGGCCCTGCAGTTGCCCCCCACTGCAGGCACAGCCATCATGGACAGCCCCCCACGGGCCAGCACGGGCCTGATCATCCCGTCCCTGCTGCAGCCCCCTCGCCCTGGCTCCCTCCCAGATCCCTGTGCCCTGGGGCAGGGACACCAAATCCGGTGGGCAGGGACACCAGTGCTGCCTGGCTCTGCCTGTGGCACTGCCCCCGTGTTCCCGAGGGTGGGTTCGAGGGCACCACAGCCCCGCTGCCCCAGCCGTGGTGCCCATGTCCCAAAGGCTGCAGGGACGGGCAGGCGGGTGCCACGCAGGGATCGGGGGATATTTAGGCAGGGCACGAGATAAGGACAAAGCGACAGAGGGACAGGGTGACACGGCAGGGGCAGGGACATGTAGGGAGGGGGTGACAGGCAGGGACAGTGTGACATGTCACAGGTGACCTGTAGGGACACGCTGACACAGGGAGGGTGAGGTGACAGGTAGGGGCAGAGTGACATGTGGGGACCCAGTGCCAGGTATGGCAGGGTGCCAGGTTGGGCAGGGTGACACACGAGGACAGTCCCTTGCCCACAGGTGTCACCACGGGACCAGAGTGTTCTGCTGATGGCTGGCGGCCTGGGGTGACCCTTAGGGCTGTCCCTTGGGGCTGTCCTGGGGTGCTGGGGCTGAGGGGACACTGAACCTTCCTCGTGCCCCTCCTGGGCCAGCCCTGGGGTGCCCCACAGCAGCCCCCAAATCAGCCAGGGCAGAGCCCTGAGCCCCCTCTGCCCCCACCCTTTGCTCCATGGTGGGGTATGGTGTGTATGGGGGAACTGGTGTGTATGGGGGGGATATGGTGTCGGGGGGGATATGGTGTCTATGGGGGAGTTATGGTGGGTATGGGGGAACTGGTGTCTATGGGGGAACTTGTGTGTATGGGGGAACTAGTGTGTATGGGGGAACTAGTGTGTATGGGGTGTATGGGGGGGATATGGTATGTATGGGGGGGATATGGTGTCAGGGAGGATATGGTCTCTATGGGGGAGTTATGGTGTGTATGGGGGGGATATGGTGTCTATAGGGGAGTTATGGTGTGTATGGGGGGGATATGGTGTGTATAGGGGAGTTATGGTGTGTATGGGGGGGATATGGTGTCTATAGGGGAGTTATGGTGTGTATGGGGGGGATATGGTGTCTATAGAGGAGTTATGGTGTGTATGGGGGAGTTATGGTGTGTGGGATGGGATGGAAAGGGGCTACAGCCACCTGAGCCTCCCCCCCCCATGCTCCTGTGGAAACAGCCGAGCTCTGCTCCAGAGAGATTCTCCACGTGGAAAAAAACTGTTGGAAAATGCCAAACGAGCCAACTCTCAGCTCTTGCAGGTGGGGGGAGCCGGGGGGAGCCGGGGGGGGTGTGGCCCCATGTACCCCCTGCCACTGAGACACTCGACACCCTCGGCTGGCAGCAGGGCTGCCATGAGACCTTGGGATGCCCTTCCCACGGGTCTCTCAGCATTCCCTGGCTGCCTGGCCCGGGCAGCGGCTGCAGCCGGAGCTGGACAGCCGTGGGAGGGAAGGGACAGCCGTGGGAGGGAAGGGACAGCCGTGGGAGGGAAGGGACACCCAGAGCCGGGGCTGGCGGGGACGCTCTGCCGCCCGTGGGACCCATCCTGTCTCCCTCAGCCCCACGGTCCCTGTGGCGTGCTGGGCGCTCTGCCAGGGCCGTGCCCAAGGGAAAGGGTGCCAGGGACACGGCAGGACCTGCCCCACGTGCCCTGGAGCAGCAGCTTCCCTGAGCCACCCTGTTCCGCCCCAGCTGCACCCACTGTGGGACTGGAGAGCAGCTCCCTGCTCCCAAACCCTGCTCCCAAACCCTGCTCCGAGGGTGCCTCGGATCTGCTCTGACCGGAGCCCCAGCCCAGGGCAGGATGCAGAATGGAGCTTGGCCTCACCTGCCCCCTCTCAGTCTCATTCCCTGGTCCCAGTGCCATTCCCAGCTTGCTGCCACTGCCCAGCCCTGTGGTGCTTAAACCAAAGCTGCAGCAGGAGCTGCCAAAATCCTACCCCTGCTGTCACCAGGAAAAGGGGCTGGGGCTCACAGGTGTCCTTGGGGCACAGTCCTGCCACACCAGTGAGGTCCCCGGAGGCACCACTGTCCCCAGGGGGGCCCTCATCCCTCTGCAGTGCTGCTGCAGGGACACAGGGAAGTGCAGGGTCGGGAGCAGGGACAGCAGCCTCTGCTGAGTCACCGGGCTGACATTCCTTCAGCTTTCCCTTGGGGTTTGACCACCTGGTACTGCTGTTGGCTGGAGCAGTCCTGGAGAAAAGCCTGTGTTCCCTGATGGGAAAAGGACACATCCTGGTGGGACGGTGTTCCTGGCTCGGGCTCAGAAGGTGGATCCTCTCACTGTCCCCCACCGATGGCCCTTCTCCCTCTCGCCCTCTTGGTTTCTCCAGGGGAAAAGGGTTTCTGGGGGTCTGGCAGGCATTTGGCTGCTTCCCCCCAAACCACCATTCCCAGAGATCCACCGGATTTGTTTCCCATTTCCCCCCTCCAGGGCAGTTCTGTGGTTCAGCTCAGCCATGTGCCCAGCTGCCTGTGGCACTCCTCACCCACCCCACGCTCCCGGCGTCCCTCCTGCCGTCCCCATTTCCACGTGCCAGATCCCTGGGAAGCAGCAGGGCCTCGGGCTCCAGCCCTTGGGCTGAGATCAGAGGATTTCTGGCTTTTCAGGCAGTGAACTGAGCAGGGACTGCCCGGGCACGGCACAGGAGGGTGGGAAAGGGGAGCCCCCCAGCCAGCTGGGAAGGCAGGAAGGGGATCTGGTGCGAGACTCAGCCCATATCCAAAGGGGGGCAGTCGGAGGGGCCAGCACAGCTCGTAATAAGCCTGGATTTAGGGTGGCTCAGTTGCCGGCAGCTGACTCCTCTATAATTAGACGGCAGCGGGGGAACGGGAGCCAGCGCAGGGTGCAGAGCTCCAACGTCTTCCCCTCCACAGCCAGGTCGCTCCACATGACCCCTGGATGCTCCAAACAGCCAGGGGAGGGGTCAGCTGTGTCTCCTGATGAACAGGACATGAGGAATAAAACCCACTGCAAAGTGCTGCCTCTCCTGCAGGCCCTTGGGGCTGCTCCGAGGAGCAGACGTGGCTCCAGAGGAGAAATCCTGTTGGGATGTGGGGCTGGATGGCTTAGCAGCGTCTTGTCCCACTTCACTCACCACCAGCCACACTACCAGGAGGCTGGAAGGAGCTGCAGCCCTGCCTGGTTTGGGAGCTGCAGGCTGGGAGCCCCCACGTGCCCAGTGCTCCCTGTCTGTGGCTCCCGAGCCGTGTCCCGGCTCCTGCGGGACCTCGGGAACTCCGCGGCCTCCTGCCAAGGTGCCGCAGCCCCGGGCTGTGCCCCACCATCCCTCTTCCCACCTCTGCCAACGTCCCACGGGGGCTGAGAGGGGAGGGAAAAGGGATGGCTGGCAACCACGTGGGAGGCTCCAGGCTTTTATCTTGGGCCGTGGCTTCCAACAGATGTGGAGTGAGCAGCGTCTGTAAGGCAGCAGCTCAGCATCGCCGCTCCCAGATTAAAGGGTTTAACAACCTGCTGGCAAGATGGAATTGAAAAAGGCAGAGTCTGCCTGTACTGCACTCCACTGCTGCCCAGGGACATTCCCACGCTCCCGAGATCCCTCCAAACCCTCGGGCAAGCAGAATGAGTGCCCAGTGTGTGTGGGGCAGGCCCTGCTCTCCGTGGATCCGGGGACTAACACCTCATCTTCCTTCGCGGGTAACTGTTGATTTATCATTAACAACCTGCCAGGGAGCCCCTCAGTCAGCAGGGGGGCTGCTCCAGAAGGAATCAGGAGCTGGAATTGGCACTGCCTCCTTGCCAGGAACGTGGGGATGTTGCACTTGGGGATGTGGGTGAGTGGTGGCCTCGGCAGTGCTGGGGAACTGTTGGACTCGATGGTCTCAGAGGGCTTTTCTAATCCAATGGTTCTTGGTTCTGCGATTCCCTGATTCCAGGTGGGAGTCCCTGGCTGCCAGGGGAGAGGAGCTGCCCTTGCCAGAGGTCAGAGCCTCACCCAGCAGCGGTGGGGAGTCGGCAGTCGCTGCTTCTGAGCCCCTTGTTCCACCGTGGCTCCGCTCCCCGATTGCCAAGCGCAGGAAACGAGGCTGTGACTGGCTCTGCAAAGCACTGACAACAATGCCGGGCTTCTTCCCCCCTCAGCAGCACGGGATCCTGACCCAGCACGAGCAGGCGGTGCCACCACTGGAGGGCAGGAATTTTTGGCAGCAGACAGAGGGGCTGAACCTCTTGCAGGGGTTGTCTGTCCTGGATGGGGCAGAGGCACGGGAACACCGAGGTCTGCAGGGATTCCAGCTGGGGAAGGAGCCCCTGCAAGCTCAGGGCCGAGCTCTGTCCTGGTGCACCGGGCAGCGGCGAGGGCAGGAGGCTCCTGGGATGGATCCAGGCACTGCCACGTCAGAAGCCAGGCCGAGGTGACTGTGCAGAAATAAGAGCCACGTCCAGCACATGGAGCCACCTGGCAAAGGCTCTGCAGGCCCTCTGTGTCCTCCCTGTCACCTGAAGCACTGACCGAGTCCTTTGCTCCCAGCGGAGTGGCTGGAACAGAAATCGGAGTGGGGATCCCCATTCCAGGGACAGGGAGCTGCCTTTCTTGTTCCTCTCGTGCTCTGTCTGTCCACCTGCCTGGGAGAGGCAGGGAGGTGAGATCCGAGGTGGTGAGAGCTGGATCCTGCTGGCAGGGGCAGCTGGGGCTGCTCCAAACACCATCCTCTCCTGCCACGCCCAAACGGCCTTATCAGGAGCTGCTCCCTGTGGCTGTGAGGATCAGCTGGAAGCAGGATGTGGCCTGGAAGCCTGGTGAGAACCAACACCACGTTTGGAAAAGAGAACAGCAGTGTGGGGGACCCCTCTTTGCGTCGCTGTCACTTCCCCTCCTCAGGAATTCAACTTTCTGGCAAAGCTTCTTTCTTACATTGGGTTTTCTAAGGTGTCTCAAAAAATTTACCAGAGCTGGGGGGGCTCAGCCTGGAGCAAAGGAGGCTCAGGGGGGACCTTCTGGCTCTGCAACCCCCTGACAGGAGTGGGGAGCAGGGAGGGTCGGGCTCTGCTCCCAGGGAACAAGGGACAGGAGGAGAGGGAACAGCCTCAGGCTGTGCCAGGGGAGGCTCAGGTTGGACAGGAGGAGGAATTTCCTGCTGGAAAGGGTGGTCAGGCACTGGCAGGGGCTGCCCAGGGAGGTTTGGAGTGCCCAGCCCTGGAGGTGTCCCAGGAAGGCCTGGCTGTGGCACTCAGTGCTCTGGGCTGGGGACAAGGTGGGGATGGGGCACAGGGGGGATCCATGGGCTGGGAGGGCTTTTCCCAGCTGGATGATTCTGTGATTCTGTGCATTTGAGTTCTCCTGCCTCCATGATGACAAGAGTGAAACAGAACAGGCAGCTGGGCCCTGCCCGTGCCTGTGGCCGGAGTTCAGAGCTCCTGCTCCTGCCCAGAGCTCAGACCACGCTGTGGGACCCCTGCCAAGAGGACAACGTCCTGTGGCAGCAGGTGGAGCAAATCCAACCCCTTTTCTGTTCCTCCTCACACAACTCCCTGAGCACCTGGGGCCGTTTAACGGCTCCACTGGGGCTCTTGTCCCTACACAAGTTTGGGGTTCCACCCATTCCCGAAGTGGTGTGAGCTGGAGGTGTCCAAGGGCTGGGACAGCCTGTGCTCCGTGGGAGCTCATCCCTCGAGGTGAGCAACCAGGAACAGTGGGCCCAGAACCTCCTCACATGGCCTGACCTGTCCACTGGGGCTCTTGTCCCTACACAAGTTTGGGGTTCCACCCATTCCCGAAGTGGTGTGAGCTGGAGGTGTCCAAGGGCTGGGACAGCCTGTGCTCCGTGGGAGCTCATCCCTCGAGGTGAGCAACCAGGAACAGTGGGCCCAGAACCTCCTCACATGGCCTGACCTGTGCCCGGGCCCGGCAGCAGAGCCCCTGGCCCTGCCTTGGCTGGGGGAGGAGCTGGAGAACACAAAGTGGATTGTTCAGGGCGGCTCCAGGGTGACAAAGGCTCTTCCATCCCCGCACACGCCACGGGCTGGGCCCTGCTCTGAGAGGGTTTGAGTAACCAGCAAGCCCAGTGTGAGTAACAGCTCTCCCCAGTGAACCTCCCCAGCCCCAAACCCTGTTGCACAACTCGCAGTGATTCACTGTTCCCGTCCCCAGGGCAGATCCAGAGGGCACACACAGGACACACGTCTCCAGCCCTGGGTGTTGCAACTCCCAGTGCTCAGCTGTCCCTGGCAAGCCCAGGAAGAGGGAAGAGCCTGCTGGGTCCTGCTGGATCCTGCTGGCTCTCCCCCTCCACCCCATTCCTAATTTCCCCCAGTCACAGCACATCAGTGCCCCACTGGGATCAGACAGAAGACCCTGGGGAGGGTGTGGTG